>NC_133372.1:43715834-43750873 GCF_049309525.1 Garra rufa
AGTGCTGTATAAAAGATTTCTCATTGAAGAAACAAACTCATCTACATCTTGAATGGCCTGAGGGTGATTCAGTTTTAAGCAAATTGTAATTTTTGGATGAACGTTGGTTCCTTTAACAAAAACAACACTGTTTATGATGTAATCATGCCCAACACAATCATTTGTTGTAGAGTTCCTGAAAACATTACATTCAGAATATTTATGTTTTGCACTTAATTGTAAAGGTAGCTAATGTAAATGCCCTTTTACAGAGCAACCAAACAGTCCTGATCCCAGCACAAGCTGATCAATACTAGTGCGGCTATTCGATGCAGTCCCCAGAGACCCTGAACGTCTCTGATAGATGAGTTATATTGTTTATGCACGTCACACCGAACTCCTCAACGTGCTGGTTTGAACTTCTAATGGAAAAAACTTCGGTTAAGTAACATAATTAAGCTCACATAAGATGTGAAGCCAGAACTATTTGCATGATAAGTGGGAGTCTTATCCTGAGATGAACAATATGTTGCACTTAATTAAAAACACTTTGTTATTCTCATTTTCTACCGCTGCTTTATGCATTATTCAGCGCAAGTGATTATGATATAAAATAAGATGTATAATTGCATAAGCATACATTTGTTAAAAGTGTGTGTTGTTTGTAGATCCTGCATTTAATTTTCCTGATATGCAAGTTGGATTCACAATCTAAAATATTTAGATGTTACAACCTGGATGCACTGTGAAAGTGGCGTCTGCTGCAGACAGGTTAGCACCGCGCTTCGATTCGGCGTCCGCTTTTATGTCGGCTCATTAATGAATGATCGATGATCCGTACTGCTGCATGATCAAATTACCAGCTAGAACCACAGGCTGATAAAACAAGGTGCTGGAGAGAAGGAGTTCATATATTCTGATGCTGTAATAGACCAATTATACTGCTCTACTGCCCCCCTCCTGGTGCTCTGTCATTAGGGACCAATAATAGCAGTGTGGCCTTCAGTGGCTGACAGGATAGAAGTCGTAGTTTTCCTTCATATGGTCATGCTTGTCAAAGAAAAGGTTTGAAATCAGTTGTTTAGACAAATCACAAAAGAGAGTTCTTTAATATCTCAGTTGTTTTTAATTCTTTCATCTAAACCACTTTGATTTTAATTAAACTAATTAATTGAACATAAAAAATGAACAATTCCACATACTTACATGAAATGAGGGCCCAAGCTATGTCTAAAAAAGCAGAATATTATAGAGACTTGAGGGTGCAGGATTTATTTGATTTTGGCCTTAAAGCAACCATACTGTTAAAAAAATAATAATGATGATTTTAAAAATCTGTTAAATTTACCATAAAATATTAGCAGCTGGGGTTGCCAGAATTTAACAGTAAAAATACAATAGTAAAATTTTAATTTTAGAGATTGAACTTAAATTTATGATAGAAAAAGAAGAAATTATTTCAATGTGTTCAGTTTTTTTCAGTGTAAATTATACTTTTTAATAATTCTAGACATTTTCACTTCCAAAAGTGGTACATTTAACAATATTTTACTGTAACATTACACAAGCTGTCCTGTTAGATTCATAAAATTTTTTCTACGGCGTAGAGTAAGAACTTTTTTTAAGGGTAATTTTTTTTACTGTAAATATGGTAATTGTTTTTAAAAATTATTTTTATTATTATATATTATATGTATATTTTAATTTCTAGAAATTTCAGCATCTTGGCTTAAACTTATTTAATTTAATGTAAATTTACAAAAAGGCATTTCTGTTTTTCATTTCATACTTTTTTTAAGAGCTTTTTTAAATATTTCATCTTGTTTTTTATCTAATATTTTTATTAATTTATTGTATTTTATCACTTACCTAAAATGTTAAAATGTCCAAGATGTAGATGAATTTGTTTCTTCATGAAAACCTATTTGGAGAACTTTAACATTCCATCACTTGCTCAGCAATGAATCCTCTGCAGTGAATGGGTGCCGTCAGAATGAGAGTCTAAACAGCTGAGAAAAGCATTACAATAATCCTTTTGAATGTTAAAATTACAGTAGTTTTTTTACACTTAGAATACCTCTGCAACCATATAGCAATGCGTTTCGTCAGAAGAAGCAACATCCTGTCCATTTTATTTGGATACAAATGCAGTAGATTTGTAAATGAAGCACTATTTGCTGCTAAAGATAGAGAGCACAAATGCCAGGTGATTAGTCAATGTGCTTGTTTCTCAGTGGGTCGGGCATTTTCTGGGGTACTCGCTCATACTGACCTACATTTGGATCATTTGGATCTCTGTATCCGGTTCAGGGAAGGAAAATTTAGCTCTATTTGACGCCCACCTTTCCGAACTCCGCCAGTTGATCAAACTGTTTTAGAAGCCTGTAAGAGAAATATCAAATGTGGACATGTGTGTTTCTCTATGCATACAATTGTTCAAACGCATGTGTGCCAGACAATGTTTTATTATTTTGTGTGTCCTACTCACACGGTTATGTTTGGACCCCAATGAGTCAGTGTTTATTATGCCTGATCAGAAGTGTCTGTCACGTCTACATGTTGTAGTGGATCACATAAATAAGATCATGGTTATAAAGTATTTTAGTGCTGGTGATACAGTAGAATATATGTTAAATACTTAGTGTGGAGATTACATTAAAGGTCATTGCACACTGAGTCCGAAATTTTTGAATGTGTTTTTTCATATTCGTCATCCTTTCCTATCAAAATGCTTGCTATGGATGCGAAAACACAGAAAATCTAACCTGATTAAATTTTTACTTTTATTTTTATGATGCACACAGTGTGCAATGACCTTAAATCTCATGCTTAAAGTAATAATAACAATGATTAAATAATTATAATAATTATTAATAATGTTTATTAATATTATTTATTATTATTAGTAGTAATAAATATAATATTAATAATAATAATATTTATTATTATTATTGTTATACACCCTTTGAAAACTGAGCATTGGCCCTCAGAAGTTTTATTTTTATTATTAATTTATAGTATTTATACAATTATAGTATTTGTTAATATTTTGAATTAGCTTTTATTTTTATCATTTCAGGTTTCATTTTAATTTTAGTTTGAGTTTTAAGACATTTTGATATGTATTTATATCATTAATTTTTATAAAAAAAATTAATTATACAAATCTAGTGCTGGACAATGATTAATCACATCCAAAATAAAACTTTTTGTGTACATAATATATCTGTGTGTGCTGTGTGTATTTATTATGTATATATAAATTAAAAAATATATAAAAATATGTGATGTTTATATATTAAATGTTTATAAATAATATAGATTATATAAATATATACATATAAATATTTTGTATATTTCTGAATGTGTGTGTCTTTATCTATACATAATAAATATACACATATATTATATAAACAAAAACTTTTATTTTGTATGTGATTAATTGTGATTAATCACTGTCCAGCACTATTTTTTTATTATTAAAATGTAAAAAAATATTATTTTTTAACTCAAAATTAATCGTATTTAAGTTTTAGTAATTTAGAATTTATTAACTACTTGTTTTATTTTCAGTTGGTTTACAATTGTTGTTTATTTTAGATTACTTTTTTTCATTTCTTTTTTTCTGCTTCATTTTTGATTGCCAAAAAACACACTTTCATGGTATTAGTTTTTGTTAGTTTGAGTAAAAACACTAAACATGAAACTGTTTCATTCAGGCTTTAAACAGACTAGATACATCAACGTCATTTAGAAATTGATAGCCATATTATGCGCATTAGATATTCTGTTAAAATGACTAAAATGTAACACTCTTCATGTGCAGGTCAAAGCGGCACATGCCACTCGTGTTGAAGCCCCGACGCGAGTCATGTGAAAGGGCCTTTAGAGAGCGTAGATGTGGGCCAGAGTTTCTGACTGGCCTAATTTGTTCGACCTTCGCGGGGGAGAGAAAGGCACTGCGGAGGAGAGAACAGGCTTGTTAAAGAGACCCGCTCCCTCACTGAGAGGCCGTGACTCCCCCCGCAGGTGCCTGCCGTCTCTC
Organism: Garra rufa; assembly: GCF_049309525.1. Classification (NCBI taxonomy): domain Eukaryota; kingdom Metazoa; phylum Chordata; class Actinopteri; order Cypriniformes; family Cyprinidae; genus Garra; species Garra rufa. The sequence goes on from NC_133372.1 coordinate 43,719,859, forward strand.
ACTTCAACCTAATCTGAATGTACGCTCAGATGTGTGCTACTGCAGCTAATTTGCTTTTATGGCTTTACTAAAGGTCTGCTGACTCACTTGTTCACAGTATGTGATGAAAAGCTTGATGAGTGCCTGCTATCCTTGGGGTTTCCTAGTCAAAAACACTTGCGACTGTCGGCTGTAATTTTTTCAGTGTTAAAATTCTCCTATTCATGTTGAAAGTGCAGAGATTATTATAGTTAAATAAAACAAAGTGAAACTACAGCTTGAAATAATTAAATAAGTTTAACTATTAAAGGGATAGTTCACCCAAAAATGAAAATTTGATGTTTATCTGCAAACCCCCAGAGCATCCAAGATGTACGCAACTTTGTTTCTTAAGTAGAACACAAACATTTTTAACTCAAACCGTTGCAGTCTGTCAGTCATATAATGGCAGTCAATGGTTACCAAATCTTTAAAGGGGTCATTGGATGCAAAACTAACTTTTACATGTTGTTTAAACATTAATGTGTGTTGGCAGTTTGTGTACACAACCACCCTACAATGATACAAATCCATCCAGTGGTATATTTTTTGATCTTTAAAAGTAATATCCCCTTTTTAAAATCAGGTCATTCTCAGCTTCTTGTCGTTGTGACGACACACAGACAGAGGCCGCTCCCATGATAGGTGATGAACATGAGAGCCATACCTTAGACCCGCCTTACCGAGCTGAAACAGTCCGACTCTGATCACCATTGTGTCGACTCAGGTGCAGAAAAGAATGTATGCATCTATGTTCATGCATATTATTCGTGATGCAGCTTCACCCACAGCAGAAGTGAGTATAAAGGTTTTTTTATGCATCTTTGCGAATGGTCTTTCTTAATAATGTGCTTGTTGGCAAGTTTCCCCGCTAATTGCGGCTAAAGTAAACATTATGTCTCATAATCCCAGAGCAGAGAGGGGCGGGGCGAGCAGAGCTCATTTGCATTTAAAGGGCCCATGCAATAAAATGTTAAGTTTTTGCAGAGCTGATTTTGACAAGGTAAAAGGGTGTTTTTTTACACTAATATTGAGAATTTTTAACCAAAGTATAGTATAGACTTTTCATTAAGACCCTTAAGAATCATATGAACTTGTGGAAAATAGGGAACCGATGACCCCTTTAAAAGTAAAAAAAACATACACAGACAAAACCAAATTAAACCCTGCGGCTCTTGGCGATTGAGGTCTTAAAGGTGCACTGTGTAACATTTAAGATTATCTCTAGACAGAGATGCAATATAATATACATAACTATGTTTTCAGGGGTGTATAAAGACCTTACCTAATGAACCATAATGTTTTTATTACCTTAGAATTATCAGTTTATGTCTACATACACCGCGGGTCCTCTCACATGGAAGTCGCCGTTATGTTTCTACAGTAGCCCTAAACGGACAAACTGCTCTACCAATCGCGTCTCATCACTGTTGTTCTTGCGAAAAACACTGACACAATGATGAACAAGTAACAGTAATATTCACAATAACATCATTTTATTGAATGATTAAGTAAATATAATTCCTTGAATTACGTTTTAAAAGAGATCTCACTATTTGTTGCTGTCAAAAACGGCGAGATTTTAATCCTGTATCTGTAAAGCCGCGGTCACACTAGACTTTGAGCATGCGAAATTCCTTCGGATGCTGCTGCAACGGTCGTGATATGACGTCATGCTCTGCTGCGTCTTTTTAAAAGTTAAATTCAGCACATGACACTAATAATACATTTTAAATGTAAAAACACACAATCTACTACATTTTACCGCAGTGTTGCAGTTTTAAATGTTTAAATTTAAGGTTCTTTTCATTCAGCTAGAGGTCATGCTGTGACGTATCGATCTCATGTGATACGAATTCGTTGGTCAGAGTTCACCAAGTTTGAACTTTCAGACGCAGCGAAATGCGAAAATATTTCGCATGGGCTTGCGTTTCCGGTCTAAAGCATTCGCATGCGTATGAATGGAAGTCAATGGAACGAAAAGTGCAGTGTGACCGCACCTTAAGGGAGGGGTGAGCGGTGGACTGTTGCAATACACAACCTCACCGCTAGATGCCGCAAAAATCTACACACTGCACCTTTAAGACACAAAACGATCGGTCTGTGCAAAAAACTGAACAGTATTTATATCATTATTTACCTCTGTTTCACACAACGTTCTACTGTCCTGAGCGTGTTCACAACAGCGGAAGCGATCTGCCGCACGTATACGTCACTCATTGTGTGCATATTGGCCTCTCAAAATGGTAATTACTTGTGCTTATTCTGATTCTAGCAACCGATTAAAAACTTAAAGATTATGTTTCCTTGTGTGAACTCATCTGGGAGTTTTGTATTTTCACCAACATATAAAATACAGCTGAACGTTCCGGTGGATCAGAGGTAAATAATAATATAAATACTGTTGAGTTTCTTGCACAGACCGATCTTTATGTGTCTTAAGACCTCAATGTATCGTCATGAGCCGCAGGGTTTAATTTGGTTTTGTCTGTGTACAGACTGCAACGGTTTGAGTTAAAAATCTCCGTTTGTGTTCTACTGAAGAAATAAAGTCAACAGCAGATTAACATTAAATCTTCATTTTTGGGTGAACTGTCCCTTTAAAATAACTCAAATTGATTTAAAAATTATTTAAAATACTATATAGACAAAAAATTGTTTGAGAACTCTAATATGTAGGCATGTTATTTTACAAACTAACTGCATCACGCTAGCGTTTCCAGCCCTAGTTATATCTGCCCACATCTATCCATCAGGGTGAACTGTGCCATTTGTACTTTTCCACCAACATGCCAAAATTCTGACAAGGGCATCAGCGATATCAGGTTTACACTGCCACTGCAATGTGTTGGAAATGCAGCAGCGAGTTCAAATTGCCTGTGCTGCAGTCGTCAGTTCAGTTTGGATTAACGGGGAGATCGGAGATGACAGGAGCAATGGCGGCAAAACGCCCTGAAAATGACAAGTTAGATAAGAGGGAAATCTAATGACCCCGTAACTTTTAATGACCACATCAATAATTTTCATCCTCTGAAAGGAGTGCATTGTCTTTATGTCGTCAATGAGAAATTAAGACACAACACTGTCCCTTGAGAATGTGATGTATGTGTTCGATTCGTTTTCTTAAAGGGACAGTTCATTGAAAATTACAATCTAGTCATTTACTCTAAACCTGTTTGAATTTCTTTCTTCTGTAGAAAACAAAGAGAGAAATTTAGACTTTGTATCAGTGTGATTTGAGTCATATTTTAGTATTGTGTATGTGCTATTGTAGTGTTTAGGTTTTACTTTTTTATTTTAATTGTAGTTTGTTTTGTGCATTTTTTTCGTGTTTACTTTACATTAATTATTTAATTTTATTTTTGTAATAAATATGTAAACTATAATATAAACGTTTTACACACTACCAGTCAAAAGTTTTTTAACAGTATGGTTTTTAATGAAGTTTCTTCTGCTCACCAAGCTTGCATTTATTTCATCCAAAAGACACCAATACAGTAATATTGTGATTTAATTTTACTATTTAAAATGCCTGCTTTCTATTTAAATATATATTTTCAAACTCAATTTATTCCTGTGATCAAAGCAACATTTTCAGCATCATTGCTCCAGTTTTCAGTGTCACATGATCCTTCAGAAATCATTCTAATATTCTGATTTGTATTTAAAAGAGTTAAGTACTTTTTTTCCATTTAGGATTCTTTGATGAATAGAAAGATCCAAAGATCAGCATTTATCTGAAATAAAAAGCATTTGTAACATTATACACTACATCATCCGAAAGCTTGTAGTCAGTATCATTTTTATTTATTATTTTTTGGGGGGCAAATAAAATGACAAAAGATACAAAAGATTTCTATTTCAGATAAGTGCTGTTCTTTTGAACTTTCTATTCATCAAAGAAACCTGAAAAAAAAATCTACTTAACTGTTTTCAAAATAAAATAAAAATGTCTTTTGAGCAGCAAATCAGAATATTAGAATAATTTACGAAGGATCATGTGACTAAAATAATGTCGCTATGTTCAAAATATATATATATATTTAAATAGAAAACAGTTATTTTAAAAAGTAAAAATATTTCAAAATGTTACTGTTTTTGCTGTACTTTGGATCAAATAAATGCAAGAGCCTTTTAAAAAACATTACAAATCTTACTGCTTAAAGACTTTTGACTGGCAGTGTATATTTAGATTTAGTTAACAATAACAAAAATATATTAGGGTTGATAAAAAAATCAAATGAATAAAAACGTTGCAATTTTGAGTTTATATCTCAAGATATGAAATTAAGAGAAAAGTCGGGTTGCGAATATATGATTAAAAGGAAGCAATAACTTTTTTTTTCTTTTTTAATTTCATGGTGAAAATGGGCTTCCACACAGTATTGTATGTCTGAAGACTCATATTGATATACTTTTATAGTACGGTTGTGTTTCGCAGGAGAACAAAAGTCACACATTTGGAACGACACAAGGCGGGATTTTCACTATTGTCTGAACTATTCCTTTAAATATTAGCCTTACTGTGATGCCATCAAATGCAAATTTTAACTCTGGCCCAACAGTTTTTTTTGCAGACAGAATGACGCACAAGTTACCTTTCCCCAAAGGCGTATCTGTTTCCTTGAGCGGGTCTGCAGTCTTTTTGGAAATGGTTTTCGTTATCAATCAAAATAACTGCACAGTGGGTCTGCAACAACAACTGGCCAGACGTGTGCTGAGTGTTTATGAAAGGATCCAATCTGAAATGCCTTCGTTTATCTAGTCATTTATAGGAAAGAGATTGTTCACTAGGATTTTTTCGTTTTTGACTTTGGCCAGTCAGTAACCACCTAGCAATCAATGCTCTCCCTCAAGTATAAGCCACATAAAATGACAGTCCTTGGAAAAATAAGACTGCTGACCCGTTAACTCCTTGTTACTAGGCAAAAGGGATTTTATATTTTATGCATGTTATTAGATTAGTGTTGAGAGTTCCTCAGCTAAACTTAGCAGTTTTCTCATTTGTATACAGATTTGCATGACATGCTGTTGGACGTTAAAATTACAGTTCAGTATTTGCATAAACATGCCAGTTCTTTGAGTTTTGACTGGTTGTAATACTTGAAATATACAATAGCATGTCTTTGTAGAGCTTTTTGTTTAACAAAACATGGCACGAAATCTGTATTCATTTACAGAATAGAGCAATGGGTGACTGTTCTGCAAGTTGAACACTTTCACATGTAAAAATATTCACTCTTTTCATAATGCAAATAATTTAAAAGCAGCTTAATTAAGCAGATATGTCTGCTTCAGTACCACTGTGAACAAGTGAAAGATGACAATAGAACTTTAATAGACAATAATGTTTGAAAGTCTGTAAAAGTGGGACGTTCTTGTTTAAGAATGTCAGACAAGGTATTTATAAAAGGATATTTATCAGCCGTGGTTTGATATTTCCTGATTTGCTTTGCAAAGCGTCTTTAGGCTGAAGAGTAATTGAAATAGAAAGCCCAATTATTGATCATGTGGTTAATTAGAGCAAATGGGCTCAGGCCAATCTGTCTAGTCACATTCTGATGAAGAGTGTGTCATTATTACTCCAGCGAGGTGAACGTGTTTGAGCTTTGACATAACATCCACCCCATAATCAAAAGAAAGAAATGATGTTTAATATTTTGCTTAAGGGAAATGTTTAAAAATCTGCTCAATACTGTGATGCAAAAGGAAACTGACTTTCACAGTGATTTAAATGCTCTGATGAGACCACTATTGATATAAATAGGAATAGGAAAATGTGTTTGCATTTTGCTTATATACACTATATTGTATCCTTCTAATGAACAGGTTTACTACTTTAGTCATTCCCATGAGTTCAAATCTTAATGTTTAAGCATATAATTATATTATAGAGTATTGTGTGCTTTCAATCTTATAGCAACAGTTTGGACAGGACCCTTTTCTATTCTAACATGGCAATGCATCTGTGTATAAAGCAAGGTTCAAAAAAACTATTAATGCAGTCAGTGTGGAAGAACTTGACTGATCTGGTAAAACCAAGTCCTAATCCTACTCTGGTGTGACTTTAAATGCAGATCTTGAGCCAAAAACTCATCACCAAACACCAATGACTTGTACATTCGCTAAAAGTCTTGGGACACCTTCTTTAGAACAGAAAAGGCACTTCTAAAACTGTGGCAGCAATAATGGAAACATAATTCATGTATTTAAAAATTTCCATCTCTGCTGTTGTTTTGGAAGTGTCTAAAATAACCGAACCTTTGTGTACAAGTCATTAATTGGTGATGAGTTTTTGACTCAAGGTCTGCATTTACGGTCACACCAGAAGTGTTCAGGTGGGATTAGGACTTTGCTTTATGCAGACCAGTCAAGTTCTTCCACATTGGCTGAATCAGTCATTTATTTTGAACCTTGCTTTATACACAGATGCACTGTCATGTTAGAATAGAAAAGGGTCCTGTCCAAACTGTTGCCACAAAATTTAAATCATGCAATACCCTAGAATATTATTATTATGCTTAACATTAAGATTTGTACTCAGGGAAATACTAAAGTAGTCAAACCTGTTCATTAGAAGGGGGTGTCCCAATACTTTTGGCAATATAGTGTATGTGTATATGAATGAATATATTTGTATAATTAAATGTTTAAACAGATTTATTAAATTATTTATGACTGGTGAATTGATACCTGTAACCTGATTATTTTTATGAGATTCAGTCAGTGTGTTAACAGCTAATCTATTAATTTAACAGGATAATCCAGTGTCTGAGTTTTAAGTGGTGTAGAGGCTTATCAAATCTAATTGCTTTGATTAAGACACAATACCTGGTTGTGCTGCAGTGCGATAGATGCTAAAGCACGGTATTCTCTCGATAAAAGCAGCACTCCACGCAGAGGCTGAGAATGAATGAAGCTCTTCAGCCTTTCATGCAGATTCAATTACAGTTCAGAGTAATAAAAATGTCATGCAAATTTTCTAATACTGACTCACAATGGAAGTTTGTACTTGCACTGCATTTGACTTGGTTTCTGACATCCGTTTCCCATTGTTTCAGAGGGCATGTGATGCTACTTTGCTACAAGCACACCGTATTGAAGTGTGAAATTGTTTTAATGAATACTAATTAGGAAATGACCTCAGAGAGCATGGCAGATCTGTGTTTGATTTTGAAGTAGTGCTTGTTATATTAAGGTACTGCTTGAAGACTTAATGCTTGGAAACTTGTTTATATATGATATTCTATCTATATGCTACTAAAATGAACTCTATCCATATTTAGACATTTAAAATTTCTTTTTGTTTTTGGCCAAAAAGGACCTAACTTCCTGTTTCAATTGGAAACAGATGTCAACTGTGCTTTTCCAGTGATAGCACTACACCTGACCGACTACTGCTTACCTAGCTTACTGTGTTAATGGACCGTGTGTGTGTGTGTGTGTGTGTGTGTGTGTGTGTGTGTGTGTGTGTGTTTGTGTGTGAATGAATCACTCTGCTCGATGCGCCCTCTAGTTTTATATTTCCGGTTAAACCCCTGCATTGCAGCATTACTTGCAGAAGCTGAGAGAGAGAGAGGGAGAGAGAGAGAGAGAGGGAGAGGGAAAGAGAGAGAGGGAGAGGGAGAATAAAACCTGGTCCAAATCACATCAGAGAGAAGCCCTTACTCTACTGAAGTTATGTGCTATTCAAATTGAGTTGAGAATTGAATTTTAAACCCAGTTCAGTTTCTGAAGTTGAATTTATATATTTATATAGGAGTCAAATAAGATGCGAAACTGTCATTTGAATATAAGGAAGCTGAATTTTAACTGCTGAACCTACCGAAATGTGTGTACACTTGTAATTTAATAGATTTTTATATTTGATAAATGTATTTATCATACTAGTCCAAAGTTTTTGAACAGTAAGATTTTTAATGTTTTTTAAAGAAGTCTGTTCTGCTCACCAAGCTTGCATTTATTTGATCCAAAGTACAGCTAAAACAGTAAAATTTAGAAATAATTTTACTAGTTAAAACAACTGGTTTTTATTTGAATACATTTTAAAATGTAATGTTTATTCAAAGCTGATTTTTTTTGCATCATTACTCCAGTCCTTCAGAAATCATTCTAATATTCTGATTTGCTAGTACAAAAACTATTATGATTGTTATTATGTTGAAATTTCTTTCATGAATAGAAAGTTCAGAAGATCATCATTTATTATAATTTTTTTTTGTAACATTATAAATGTCTTAATCATCACTTTTGATCAATTTAAAGCATCCTTGCTAAATAAAAGTATTAATTTCTATAATTTATTTTCAGATAAATGCTGATCTTTGGAGCTTTCTATTCATCAAAGAATCCTGAAAAAATATACTCAACTGTTATAAATATTACTAATAATAATAAAAATGTTTCTTGAACAGCATATCAGCATATTAGAATGATTTCTGAATGGTCATGTGACACTGAAGACTGGCGTAATGATGCTGAAAATTTACCTTTGATCACAGGAATAAATTACATTTTAAAGTACATTCAAATAGAACGCAACAATATTACTGCTTTTACTGTATTTTGTATCAAATAAATGGAAATAAAAAACTTTTGACTGGTAGTGTATATTTATAGATTTCTATTTATTATACTATATTTATTTGATATATTTAATTTAAAATAAATTTTATAGTGGAAGAACACTTAATTTATATTGTTGTTTATTTTAATGTACTTATTTATTTATTTAATAATTATTATTTATTTATTTTATCTGAAAACAATATGGTGAACATTTTTTGGCAAAATTCAATTTTTTTTATTTTTTTTATTGGTATTTTAACAAGACCATACATAGTGTACGTCAGTGAAAGAAAATAAGTTACAGATCGTCGTCTCAATATAAACCCAATCAAAACCCTCCCACCCACAAGACATTTAAATATAAAGTCAAGAAAAAAAGAAAGAAAAAAAAGTAAAGAAAAAAATAACAATAAAAGACAACTAAATAATAAATTAAATAAACAAATACATAAAAATAAGAAACATTCCTCTCTCAAAAATCAGTCTTCATTCCTTTCAGAAGTTAATTATTGTGTATCAGCGCTGGTATCAGGAGAACAGAGTAAGCCTTTGATGTGATCTAAGAAAGGTTTCCAGATCTTATGAAAAGATTTGAGGGATCCTGAAAGCGAGAATCTTAACTTTTCAAGTTTTATACAGCAAAAGATTTCTCGGATCCACATATCATGCGATGGAGGAATGACATGTTTCCACTTCATAAGAATGGCTCGTCTAGCTAAAACAGTAGTAAAGGCGATGACATGGCGGGATGAGGCAGTCAAATCAGGTCTCGAGGAAATGCCAAAAAGTACTGTCAAGGGGTTAGGGGTTAAGTCTATGTTAAGAACATTACTAAGTGTTTCAAATACATTGGACCAAAAGTCTGTCAACCGTGGGCAACTCCAGAACATATGGAGATGGTTGGCAGGAGATTGCTTGCAGCGATGACAAGCGTCACTCCTATCTGGAAACATTTTTGCTAGTGTGGCATTTGTTAAATGTGCCCTATAGAGCACTTTACATTGCAATAGGCCATGTCTGGCGCATATGGAAGAGGAGTGCACCAGATTTACGCAAAATTCAATTTTGATGATAGCTGTTTTAATGGTTTTGAAAGTATTCCACTTAGTTTGGTAGAAGTGTGCAGAGTGTAAAAGAATGTAATCTATATGCCAGGGAATAAATAGACTTAATTAGTCAAACTTAATGATTCATTGGTAATTTTTGTTTCTTGTGTTGGACTATATTGAAGATTCTCTGGTTTGACTGTGTACTGAATTTCTTTGAATTGTAATTCATTAAGTTCCTTTTCCGGTCATCATTTTAAATTCTAATTAAAAATCCAGAGGCTTTAGGCAACTGAAAACTCAAATTCACCCTCATGAACTGAACAGGAGCCCGTTCTGAGCTTTACCCTTTAAAATCTACCGTAGTAAATTCCAGCGTACCTCCTTAACCTCAATGCCAGGCAGTTTGTTGCAGACTCCTGCACAGTCATGGTCTTACAAAAGCAGTAGTTTAAGGCCCTTGTTTGAGTCGGCATTAAATATTCAAACCGTTTTCTAGGCTGAGTGAACTTGTGTGTTTTTTGAATACAATTATTATGTATGGGCATCTGCTTACATGCTGGTTTGTGAGTGTGTGTGAATAGACTTTGTGAAGATCAATAATTCAGTGCATCCTGTGGTGTCCCAGCTACTTTTATAGTGACCTCACCCCACGGCATCTTTATGTACGTGCCTCACTGTGCCTTACCAAACCTATGATTCGCATGTAAATTTAGCATTTCATCACTTGCTCACCAGTGGATCCTTTGCAGTGAACGAGTGCCATCAGAATGAGAGTCTAAACAGCTGATAAAAACATTACAATAATCCACAAGTAATCCAGACCACTCCAGTCCATCAATTTACATTGCTTGCTTGTAAGAAACAAATTCATCATTAAGGTATTTTTTATCTTTATAAAATTGCTTCTTTTCAAAACATGAGTCCATAATCCAAAAAGTGTATCCCTTGTTGTCATCTTGCATCAAAATACTCCCACATATTTGTTTTGAACTGTTTTGGCTTGTAAATGTTGCTTATTTCTCTCCTGATTTAGACAAAATTACTTTTTCATTGGAGAAATCAATATTATGGATGGAGTATTGAGGTTGGCACCATATTAACACAAAAACACATTAAATATGTAAAACAGGGCCATGCCCTTGCAAAGCATTGCCATCTGCGTACTTAGAATATGTTTACTATATGCTTCAACTGTCTAAATGCCAACATAATACAGAAATGTACAGAATGTCTTCCTGTAAGTTTTGCTGCAGTATACCTGCATCATATGTGTCCTGTGGGCCTGAAGCAATACTGAATGTTTTATTAGTTGTGCTGGTTGAGGCGAGCATCACTTTTACCACCGATCATATTCGAGGGTTATGGATTTGAAAAAACTCCTAACAATAAGTTTTACAGTTTTGTATGTTGGTGTCATTTGTTCTACAGTGGAAACTTCTTTTGATTGACCTTTTCCTCTTTATGAAGCGCAGGTAGATGCTACTTAAACTGGGTTTTGGTGGTATAATCACGGTGGGACTTGATGCCTGAACCAGAAAATTCACTGCCTAGGGGCTTCTGAACCAAACAAATTATATCAATTAATCCAGCTGAACTGAATGTAATTGCCTTTGTGAGTATGATGGATGAAAAGCATATTGTTTCCGCTTTCCCTTTGAGAAGTTTGGATGTTTTTGAGGAGTTAAAGTTTTGTGCACACTCACTTACACAAAACATTGTGACCTTTACATAACATGATTTAGTTATTTTTACAAATTAAATATAATGCAATATTTAACATTAATTTAATATGTAAATTTTATGCAGTATGGAGTAAATTTTAATTAATATGCATGCATGCAGAATTTTAACAGCTGTTATTCGAAAAAGTCTGAGCTGCGTTGCGTTGTGTTTTATCATATTTAAACATGACCCTGGACCACAAAACCAGTCTTATGTAGCAGGGGTATATTTGTAGCCAAAAATACATTGTATAGGCCATTTTATGCCAAAAATCATTAGGATATTAAGTAAATATCATGCTCCATGAAGATACATTGTAATTTTTCCTTCCGTAAATATATCTGAACTTATTTTTTTATTAGTAATATGCACTGGTAAGAAGAACTTCATTTGGACAACTTTAAGGATGATTTTCTAAAGATAAGATTTTTTTTTGCACCCTCACATTCCAGATTTTCCAATAGTTGTGTCTCGGCCAAACATTGTCCTATCCTAACAAACCAAAAGCTTATTTATTCAGCCTTCAGATGATGTGTAAATCTCAGTGTTAAAAAACTGACTCTTATGACTGGTTTTGTGGTCTAGGGTCACAAATATATTCCACAGAATATATATACGATTTTTGCTTTAAAGCAGTGCAGAAAATTAAAAAAAAAATTGATTCTCTTAGGGATTGGTGATGTGTTTTATTTAAATGCAACACAAAGGAGTGGAGTAAGAAAATCTGATTTGTTGCAGTTTGTGTGTCTCTTATGTTGTCATGCAATAATTAGGAAACATCCCATTCAACATGGCAGACTGTATGAAGCATTTCAGTCGTTCTTCCTCAGCTTGTGTCTGACTGGACCAGTAATGCATTACACACACATCAACACTCCAGCTCAGCCGTGAACCCATCCAGCTCAGGATAGCCATTTTGCTTTAGCCTATAAATCATGTAACAATCAGTGAAAGAGGTTCTGTTGCAGTGACAAAGGTTTTTTTTGTCTTGGTCATGAATGGAAATGTGGTTGTGCTAAGTGACCAATGAGAGCAGAGAAATCTGGTACGTTATCATGTGGAAGTTCAGTTTAATTATTGACTTTAGTAGACCTGCACTGGCCAGATTATTTCCTACCACAATGAGTGCAAAAATGAGAAAGTGTCGAAGGTGTAAATGTACTCTATCAGCATAAGTGCAAAGTCATTTCATGACCAAATATCTGGACAATGTAACCATATAACTCATTATCTTGAATGGAAACAATTAAAGATTACGCTTGAATCTGTGACACTTACTGTTAATTCATGAAGTCACATCTTCCTATGAAATCTCACGCTTCTCTCGAGCTAAAATTGGGACATTTTGTGCAATTTTGGGTTAATTAGATATACTCGAGCTGCTAGATATACGTATCGTTGTCTATATAGGTCATTTTTTGGGCTGGATGTAGGTTAGATTATTGTCAGGAAATTCATAACTTCCAGCAGGGACTTGACGTCTACAGTGATAACTGAGCATTTCCTGACATTTAATAGCCTTCACTAACCATTGAGTAAATCTTCATGAATTTAATACTGACTCACTCAAATTGGTGATTCAGCTTTGGTGCACAAACATCAGGTTTCATAGAAAAGAGCAGTACCTGGAAGCACTGCTCAGTTTGCATGAGTTAAAAATGTTGGATTGGGGATGTCAGACTCCATCTGGCAAGGACCGGCTGGGCTGTGTTATTAATGCATGGACCCATGCCACCTCAGCACTTATTATACGCACACTTGACTATTCATGTACAGAGGATTTCCCAAAAACCAACGAGCTGAGGTTTTATGTGGTAATAATGTTAATAATGCTATACATTGGCCAATTTATTGATATTTTCTATTTTAAGGTTATTTAAATAAGAACACAGAATTGAATTTTTCTAACAACATTTGGCAGTTTTTAAGATCACATTGGCCAGTTAACAGAAAGGTTGTGATCAGTTCCAGTTTTTTTTTTTTTTTTTTTTTTTTTTACTGAATATATCAAATGCTTGTTGAATTTGACCAATTTTTTGGTTCCCAGCTGATCTGGGTTTTCAATGGCTGATGTCAGTCCTGTAAAATAGTAGCCGATAACATATAGCTAAATTATTATTATAATTCATTCACAATACTGTAATTTGATTTTGAAGGAGAACTATCATCATCAGCATAGAGAACATTGTTAATGGCCAATGTCGATTATATTGACAAATTAATCATTTTGTCAGTGTATTACTGTTATATTTTGGCATTATATCAATTATCCTGCTCTTTAGCAGTGTTATTTTAGTATTGTTTATATAGCATTCATTAGTCATTTTGAATTTGTTTTATTGTTTCAATTAATATTTTATGTGCTTTAATTAGTTTTTTTTTTTATATCTTTATAGCTTATCTTTCCTTTTTTATAAAATAATTTTACTTTTGGTTGTAAAAATAACAACAGTGCTCTTTAGTTAATGCCATTGTCTTTGGAAAAAACACTATCGGTTGACCTCTGCTGTGGGCATAGCTGGTTTTGAGCTGGTATTGTGTCAACTTGCTGTTCTCTAATCTTTATCAGTGCTGTATTCCCTCTGCGCTCTAGCCAGGGCTTTTTTCCCATCACTCACTCTCTCTCTCTTTCTTCCTCTCTCTCTGTCTCTCTCTCGCCCCCGCTGTTGTTAATTTCTCTGAATAATCAGTATTGACATCAGCTCTATTGCTGCGCTGTCAGCTCTCTATTGTGGGAGATCACAGGGCACTGCAGCCTACTGGGCAATGAATCTTTCATTCATATCCATCTATATTCATGCATATTTTTATTCATCCTTTTTCCTATTGTCTGGCCTCAAATGAGCTGAGGAAACTCTTCTGCACACACAGGATCTGATTAGTAGTGGTGTTGGCTATTGCTACTACTGCTTATATTGTACATGGGGATTTGAGTATTAATGTCAGCATGTAACTCATCCTGTTTGTTTTACAACCGTGAATGTTTATGAGTGGTGTGCTGTTTTTTTAATGACACAACCCATATCTAGAGACCAGAATATCACTTTTTTTCTTGCAAGACAGTATGACACCACCTAGCAACCATTTAGAACACCTTAGCAACCACTCACAAGTCCCAAGCAAAAACCTGTGGACCACCCAGAATGCCCTAGCATCATGGCAATGAGTTTTGCACAGGGAAGCACTACTCAAAAATAGCCCTAAGACCCTAGTAACCACCCACAACTCTTTAGCAACATCCTAGCAACAACCCAGAGCACCCTAGTAACCACCCACCTTAGCAACAAACTTTACAAATTTGTGTGCCCATACAATCTTGATATCTGCAGTTGAGGGCTCAGAGAGACTATTCTACTCAAGCTCCGATAGCCCCCCCTATAGACAGAAAGATAAATAAATATGCATAAAAATGATTTATTCCATGGAATGTCTGGATACTGGATTCTGATTGGCTGGCAGGTATGCAGGAAAACCATTTAATGCACAGGTAGTTCCAAGTCAGTTTAATCACCGTTCTATATTAATGCGCTGCTTTAATTGACGAAGAGAGAGAGAGAGAGAGAGCAAGTGGTCGGAGATCGCATTGTGCTGCGCACATACATAAACTTCTTGTCAGCGCTTGCCCGCGATTCTTATTAAAATAGCCTAGATACTAGATCACTACATTATATTCCTCAGCAACGAGGTGGTAAAACTGCTGTTTTTGAATGAATTCGTTGTTTGTAGAGAGAGACGCACATCATGCAGGCAGGTACTCATATACACACACAAACACAACTGTCATCTCTCTTTCTCTCTCTCTGCTTCGCGTCGGGTGGTTAT
The DNA here is from genome assembly GCF_049309525.1 of Garra rufa. NCBI lineage: Eukaryota > Metazoa > Chordata > Actinopteri > Cypriniformes > Cyprinidae > Garra > Garra rufa. Next base: position 43,735,038 of record NC_133372.1, read on the forward strand.
CAGCCTCCACGTCGTGCATTTAAAATCCTTTAATGCACGGCAAACCGTTGATTATCCCTTACCTAACACCCTAGCAACCACCCACAACTCCACAACAACACCTTAGCAAACGCGTATAATTCCCTAGCAACCACCCACAATATCCTAGCATCATAGTTGTGAATTTTGCTCAGTAAAGCACCACTTAACAACCAACCTAGAACCACACACAACACCCTAGCAACACCCACAATTCTTCAGCAACATCCTAGCAGCTATTCACTACTCCCTAGCAACAATCTAACCACCCACAACGTCTTAGCACCATGGCTGTGAGTTTTGCAGAGGAAAACACCACTCAACAATCTAACACCCTAGCAACCACCCACAACTTCCTAGCAACACACTAGCAACCACCCATAATTCCATAGCAACCATCAGAACACCCTAGCAACCACCCACAATATCCTAGAATCATAGTTGTGAGTTTTGCTCAGTAAAGCACCACTCAACAACCACCCTAGAAATCTAGAAACACAACACTCTCGCAACCACCCATAATTCCCTAGCAACCACCTAGAACACCCTAGCAACCATCCACAACATCCCAGCATCATGGCAGTGAGTTTTGCACAGAAAAGCACCTCTCAACAAACAGCTTAGAACCCTAACAACCACACACAACACCCTAGCAACCACTAACAAATCTTTACCAACATCCTAGCAACAGTCACAACTTCCTAGCAACCACCCACTCCATCCTAGCATCATGGTGTTTTGCACAAGAAGGCACCACTCATCAATATAGCAACCAACTATAGCAACAACATAACAATCAACTATAGCAACCACCCACAACTCCCTAGAAATCACCCACAATATTCTAGCATCATAGTTGTGAGTTTTGCACAGTAAAGCACCACTCAACAGCCACCCTAAAACCTGGCAACCATACACAACCCTCTAGTAACCTCCCACAATTTTCTAGCAACATCCTAGCAACCACTGACAACTCTCTAGCAACAATCTAGCCATCACCCATAACATCCTAGCTTCATGGCGGTGAGTTTTGCACAGGAAAGCACCGCTCAACAATCTAACGCCCTAGAAACCACACACAACCCCCTAGCAACACTCTAGTAACCACCCACAACTCTTTAGCAACATCCTAGCAACAACTCACAACTCCCAAGCAAAATCTTTGCAACCATCCAGAACACATGGCGATGAGTTTTGCACAGAACAGCACCACTCCACAATCTAACACCTTAACAACCACTCACAAATCCCTAGCAACACCCTGGCAACCACCCATAATTCCCTAGCAACCATACAGAACACCCTAGCAGCCATCCACAACATCCCAGCAACTAGCAGTGAGTTTTGCAAAGGAAAGCACCACTCAACAATGTAAAATGTAATATAATACAATGTAAAACTAGTTTATTTACCTATTAGTTTAATTCCCAGAATGTTTAGTCTCTCTTGCCTGCCATTCAGCCATCAAAATCAGTTTTCCCCAGGAACAGTTTGTGCTTTAAATGCGACAGAACACAGGGTTCCTGGCTCACGCCGAGTATTGTAGCTGATTAAACACTGCACTTAACTTATTTTAGTCAAAAACAACCATGTATAACCGCTCATGCCAGCACTGCTGCCCTCACCAAAAATTTCAGCACTAGCTGTAACCCTGGCTATTTTTATGAATATTTCCATAATAATGTGACGCATAATGTGAAGCCGTCTAGTGAATGTCATAGTTGACAGTAAATGCGGCACGTATAGTTTAGATTCCTTCATTTTGTTTTTCCTCTCAGGATTGCGTACCGCACATCTCCCGGTTTATTACAGACCGGCCCCGTGAGACGCACATGAGAAATTGCATCGTATTGTCTTTGTTATTATGTTTCCCTCCCACACGCCGCACAAGTTTCGCTCAACACCTGGACAGTTTCCCCCTGACATTTCAGCAGCCAAACCCGCGCAGTGTCCCCGAGGGGGGGACGATTTTACATATTGATCAGTGGAGATTGTCCTCCACTAGCGGTTCAGGGCGTAGCACACTGCATTCGGCCGAGTGTGAGCAGAATCCCTAATGAGAGAGAGAGAGAGGGAGAGACAGGAGGGAGCAGGAAGAGAGAGAGAGTAACGCTAAACGGGACGCAAGAACAGAAGAGAGTTCAAAGGTAGCGATAGAGCGACTATGAGCTAAAGTTGAAAGAGAGAGGTTTGTGTCTAATGAAAGAGCGGGGAGCGTGCACCAGCCAGACTCAGACTGTGCTGCAGTGGGGGGACTGCAGGTTGTGCGGATGCGAGTGAGATCGCGGGATGCGCTCTAGCCTGTGAAGCGTTCTGCTGCTGTCCTGTTTTGGATGGGTGGCTCCATTAGGGAGGACAGAACTATTGCCTGGTAAGGGCTTTCCCATTTCTGCAAGACCCCACCCCCCGATCGACGCCAATCCGAAAAGCATGCTGACATTTTTCACGCTGTTCAATAGTTGTTTGCGAGGACAACGGCAGGTTGTTTTTGTTTCGCCTGCTGCATCGTAAAGAGTTTGCCTTCACTCCCTTAAATCAGAAGTGAGTTTGGAGCGGGACATGAATGCATGAAGCCCTGAAGATCAAGTTGCTTGATGTAGAATCTTGGGTACAAGATGTACAGAAACTTACAAAATAACCACTCAATTGCTAGTCTTAGCCCACTTGAATAAAGCTACTGTATATATGTTTGAGACAGAGCATATGTTGTTTCTACCCTGCTAAAATTAACTCCATATCGGTCCAGGCTGGGTTATGTTAGTTAGTGCTGGTTTAGATTATTAATCAATAAATTTGCAAAAGTTTTGTTATGGTTAGCTGCATTAAATCTTTAAAAGATACCACACAGTTTTAAATCGTATTTTCTGCTTTGTTTTTGAAGTTTTGGCTGTAACAAAGAAAAAAAAAAGATATTGTACTTGTAAGTTGAATTTGTTTTTAGTACAGCTGGTCACAGACTGACACTGCTGTAAAATTAGTTTATATATTATTTAATGTACTTTAACATATTTTTTATGTATTTTATTTAAATTTATTTATGTATTTATTTGTTTATGTTTAATGTTTTCTGTACAGCCAGTTACTTTTTATTTTATTTTATTTTATTTTTTATTTTATTTATTTATTTATTTTTCTATATTTGCAGTATTTCCTCTCATTTGTTGATGTTTTATGTATATCCGGTGATGGATATGGCCTTTTTTTCTTTTCTTTTTTGCTTTATTTTCTTTTTCTGTTTTATTTTATTTTATTTATTTATTTATTTATTTTTTCATTTATATATTTTCATATTTTTATATATATATATATTTCCTCTCGTTTGTTGTTTTCTGTATATCCAGTCATGGATTTTTTATTTATTTATTTTTTTTTTTTTTTTTCAGAAGTTCATAAATATATATTTCATCTCATTTGTTGTTTTGTGTCATGGATTTTTTTTATATATTTTATTTATTTATTTATTTTAAAGATTTTCTATTTTATTTTATTTTTCTATTTTTTTATTTTAATTATTTTATATATATATATATATATATATATATATATATATTGATATTTATTATTATTATTATTTATTTTTTTTTTTTTCCTCAAAAGTTTATATATATATATAATTCCTCTTATTTCTTGTTTTCTGTATATTTGGTCAACAATTTTTTTTTTTTTTTAATTTAATTTAAATTGATTTAATTTAAATTATTTTATTTTATTTTTAAAAGATTACATGTGTTCTCTCTCATTGTTCATGTTTTCTGTTTATCTGGTCTTGGACTTTTTTTATTTTATTTTTTCATATTTGGATAAATCTGTCCCTAAACATAATGTAAAAAAACTTTCAAACATCAGTCAAACAATCTTTTCCTCATCTAAGCAGGCGAACACTACATATGCTAGTGACCAGCTGTGCCGGTTATTTCAGATGGGTGGTGTTGCTTTACTGGCTTATTTGACTGGTTATTGATTTTTCTTTAATCTGGCACTTTTCAGGATTTGCAGGACTGTCTGCCACAGATATTTTCAGATATTCCAGAAACAGCATTTCATTGAGATTCAGTGAAGGTGTTAAGAGCGTGAAATCTCTGAGATAACCAGGCTCTTCAGTACAGATGTCATTGCCGAGGGTGTAGATACTACTGTAAATGGATGTTATCAGGGTTGCGTGAGGATAGTCGTCATGCTAGCTGCTGTGCCACTGAAGCAGATGCGACTCTCTGTCTCCATTCATAAGACCAGACGTTTATGAAGCTCTCTGCTTGCGTAAGGATATTTCTCAGAAGAGTGTGAATGCTAACAGGGTCTTTAAGGCAGTTAAGAAGTACATAAAATAACAGCATATCAATGACAGAGCACATAAAGATCACTGCTTGTAGGTTGGTCTTTACCTATAATTTGATTTGCCTTATTGTAGATGCGATTTCTAACCTTATTGATTTCCTCATGGATTTGTTTCTCAGGTTTTTCCACACCAGCAGAAGCAAACTCTCACTCTGCAGTCTCTAATTTCTTCGGTTTCCAGGTCGGTCGTGATCTAGACGAATGTATGTCTAAATCCAGAGTGTGTCACCGTCGCAGACACACATAATCAGGGTGAAACTCCACGCGCCGACTGACCGCATATCCCAGTTCTGTGCGAGTGTCTTGGATGCTCTTTTGTCTCCACAATTCAGACAGATCACAGCTCCAGCTTCATCCTCTTTAGACCTAACAAATCAGTATAGATTTACATGTACATTTCATCTTACAGTGCATTCATACTATATATTTGACCTTTTTTCCTGGATATGTATGCATGTAAGGATGGATCGATAGACAGATATGATCGTAACTATCCAAATCAAATTATTATACTTATATAATTATTATAATCAAGTAGTTACTTTTAAAATATATTAAAGGTTTGTGGCTTCGTGCGAATCAAAATGTATAAACTATTGTTTTTAAATATTAAAATATAAAAAATAAGTTATAATATGTACGTTTATTTAATCAATACTTTATCAATATTTTAAAATGTATTTAATGTAATATATTACTATATTTTGTTATTATACAGACACTATATTCACATATAATGTTTAATACATAATATTTTAGATATTAAAAAATATGTAAAAGTTTGTGATTTTGAATCAAAGCCTATAAATTAATATTTACAACAATAAATAATTAAATGTAAAAATATATTATTTAAATATATATAAACGGAAATAATAATAATAATAATAATGTCTTAATTTTTTATTATTTAATAAGTTAATTTTTTTTATTTTATTTTTATACATGTTATGTTATTTTCTAATGTTTTATGTATATTCGGTCATGGACATTTTTATTGTATTTTATTTTCACTAGTTTACATATTTCCTCATTTTTTTAATGTTTTTTCCAGGACATTTTTTTTATTTCAAAATTACCTTTCATTTTTGGTGTTTTCTGTATATTCGGTCATGGTCATGGACTTTTAATTTAATTTAATTTTATTTTATTATTTTAAAATTTTATTTTATTTTATTTTCAAATGTTTACATATATTTCCTTTTTAGATATTTTCTGTATAAAATGTATTTAATGTAATATATTAATATATTTTATGTTATTATACACACAATATTTATGTATAACTAAATAATAAATTATATTTAATTAATAAGGTTTAATACATATTTTTTATTTATTAAAATATTAATTGTGATTGTGAATCAAAGTTTATAAATATATATAATATACTGTAAAACAACAAAATAAATATGTAAATAATACAATAATATCTAAAAAAAAATAAAAAACAATCTAAAAATTAATATCTTATTATATAATGTTTAAAAATTCTATAATAATACCTAATAATTCCATTTATTTATTTATTTATTTATTTATTTATTTATTTTTGCTTTAATTTGAAGTTTGATGTGTTGTAATTAATCACAGAGCTGATTGTTGTAGTTCAGGACTTTATTGAAGAGTTATGACATTCGCATTGGGAAAATGGCCAAGCCCCACAGACTGATCAAAAGCCCTGTATTCACACCAGGTTTGGCGGAGGTTCCTCATAACTATCAGGGTGTGATCGTGTAAAGGGCGCTTTCATCACATGCTCTACTCTTGGGGAACAGAGATGGTGACACAGCGTCGTCAGTCAATAAAGCAACTCTGAGCACAAATGTCAGTGGCACGCAGCAGGTGAGCTCTGTGGCGACTGAGAACAGCAGATAGATGTCGAGCTGCTCCAGAAAATCAATGCATCCCCTCCAACGCTGGTATCACCAGTGATTGCCACCTAAGTAGTGCAGATTGGTTTTTGCATGCATTGAGGGGTGGAGGCTGAGGATCTTGTCATTTTGGAGATTTATCCAGCATGGATTGGAAGGGAGATGTGCATTTGCTAAATCAAGCCCATTTGATTCTTTTAGAGAAGAACAGAGTACAAATGATAGTCAATAGCTGGCTTTGTTTAGATTGGTATTGATTAGTATTTATGGTTGTTTATTGGTGGCTGGCGGGAAAGGAGGCAATCACAGATTGTTTTTCTCAAGTGTAGCTAGCTCAGATACAAGAGCAGAAAATCCTGGAGAGCTGAAGCTAGTGCAGTGACAGAGACCATATATGTGACCCTGGACCACAAAACCAGTCTTAAGTCGCTGTGGTATATTTGTAGCAATAGCCAAAAATACATAGTATGGGTCAAAATTATTGATTTTTCTTTTATGCCAAAAATCATTAGGAAATTAAGTAAAGATCATGTTCCATGAAGATTTTTTGTAAAATTCCTACTGTAAACATATCAAAATGTAATTTTTAATTAGTAATATGCATTGTTAAGAACTTAATTTGGACAACTTTAAAGGTGATTTTCTCAGTATTTTGATTTTTTTGCACCCTCAGATTCCAGATTTTCAAATAGATGTATCTCGGCCAAATATTGTCCTATCCTAACAAACCATACATCAATAGAAAGCTTATTTATTGAGCTTTCATATGATGTATACATCTCAGTTTTGTAAAATTGAACCTTATGACTGGTTTTGTGGTCCAGGGTCACATATAATACATACATTTCAGCAGACTGCATGTAAACAGACACACAGACACTTTGCTTTGATTCTTGAATGTTTTGTATTTATCCGGTGCACAGAGAGCTGATTAAGTGTTAATTAATAGTGTGTGAAATTTTCATTTGAGCAATTTTCTTTACATCTCATTTAATAAGGCTAAAGTAAATCTCTGGGTATCTCTACCTGCAAAACCCATATCAGTCTACCACTAATAAGTATGCATTTTCTCATTTAAAACTTACAGAATATATTAGTGTCCATTAAAACTAATTATTTTATTAATACTTTAATAATCTACACCTTCTAAATCATATGATTTCGTTAACAATTTGCATAGAAGCTCTTGCTGACACTGAGACACACAGTAAAATACCCGTCTGCTTAGGTGAACATGTATTCATTATTAAATTAAATAATTAAAAAAGAATAAATTAAATAATTATTTTAATATTTAATGAATTATTTTACATTAAACATTTGTATTGTAATATGTTAATACTTTTTAAAAATAATATAATAAAAACTAATTAAATTATATAAATTATTTTTCTACAGTTAATATATACACTACCATTTAAAAGTTTTTGAACTGCATTTATTTGATCTTAAGTACAGTAAAATAGTTTTACTATTTACAATAACTGTTTTCTATTTCAATATTTGTTTAGATGTAATTTATTCCTGTGATCAAAGCTTAGGTTTCAGCATCATTACTCCAGGCTTCAGTGTCACATGATCCTTCAAAAATCATTCTAATATGCTGATTTGCTGTCCAAGAAACATTCATTATTATTATCAGTATTTAAAACAGTTGAGTATATTTTTCAGGATTCTTTGATGAATAGAATGATAAGAAATTAAATTATAGAAATTAATCATTTTATCTAGCAAGGATACTTTAAATCAGTATACTTTCAGATAAATGCTGTTAAAAAAAATTCTACTCCGCTGTTTTCAACGTAATAATAATATGTTTTGTGAGCAGCAATCATTTCTGAAGGATCGTGTGACACTGAAGATTGAAGTAATGATGCTAAAAATTTTGCTTTGAAATCACAGGAATAAATTACATTTTAAAAATATGTTCAAATAGAAAACAGTTATTTTAAATAGTAAAAATATTTCAAAACTGTACTGTTTTTGCTGCACTTTGGATGAAGTAAATGCATGCCTGGAGCAAAAGAGTCTTCTTTAAAAAAACATTAAAAATGGAAAACAAAACTCAAATGGTTTTTACAGCTAAACATGTATTCTCTAGATTGTAGGATTATAATCACATCCAGCATTTATGCATCTGTTTTGTTACCGCATTGTCGCAAAAATAAATCCAGGATCTAATTTCAGACCTCTTTGTTTATCATTTAATCCACGTATTTATCTCTATACACATCAGAGCTCCTTGTTAAGACTGCATCGTCCTGCTGTTTCATTTCATATTAAATATTATCTAGCAGAATGTACAGCCTGCCAGCAGAGCTGCCCTCATTTACAGTCATAAGTTTTATGGGTTTTCATTCACAAGGTTGTGAGAAGCTATCTGCAGTGACAGCTGATATTATCTGACATTTTGGAGGTGCATGCTGCAGTGAATGTCAAATCAGAGAAAGAAATCTCTCCTATGCCAGGGTGTTCTAGGTAACACAAGGAATAATGTTGTTTTAATAACCTAAAGCAAAAATTGGTGCAAAATTTACAGGAACAAGTCGAAAGCACTGAGGCGTCCCAGTACAAACTGTCTCATGCTTTGTCCTGCAGTGCGGTGTTCTGTCGTTTATCTTGCGCTGCATCCTTTAACGGCCTGAAGCTCTGAAGCTTTATTTCTCCCTTTCATTATTTAAATGCAAGGCCATCCATTTTGTTATTAAAAAGTGCCGTCCATGTCGCTTCTGAGAGGTTTCATCCTTGTTTTTGTATTTAAGAAGAAGCTCTTGGTTTGAAGTTTCTCATCATAATAAATATACTGTGAAAATTGCATTTGAGTTTTACTTTAAAAGCTACAGCCTTTGCACTTCCTACATAAAAGCTAGTAGCGCGCTGATGTTTTTGAAGGCTACAATTGTTTTTATCATCCTTAAGATCAAAAAGCATTCCAGACTTCAATGTAGGTTCTGTTTTAGATGTGTTTGGTCTTCTCAATGCTGTTTAAACTTTATTTTTCAGCGTCCCTGAGTGGTCAAACCAGAGATCATGAAGTGGAACCTCTTTAAGAAGAAGCCTGAAGCCATGGTGGGCCCGGAGCCTACGGGACTCGGCGGCACCCACCCGTCGCACACCATGACGATGGCTCCCGCCGTCTCCACACCTGCGGACAACTCCACCGAGTCCGAGGCACCCGTCAACAAGAATGATGTCTTTGAGGAAATCAAAAGCAAGTTCCTCAATGAGATCGATAAAATCCCATGTAAGTTTTGCTGAGATGTTTTATAGACCCGCTAGATCGAGGAAAATCAATAGTGTATCATTATGCTGAAGATGTTTTATGGATTTAAACACTGGACAAATTGTCTAGATATCTGACTAAACCAACCTTCTTTCTGATCTACAGTAGAAGTGCAATGGAATAAAGAGCAACTTAAAGGAATAGTTCACCCAAAACTTTTAATTCGCTGAGAATTTACTTGAGAATATACTTGCTCGCCAATGGATCCTCTGCAGTGGATGGGTGCCGTCAAAATGAGAGTTCACACAGCTGATAAAAACATCACAATAATCCACAAGTAATCCACACCACTCCAATTCCTCAATGAACATCTTGAGAAGCAAAAAACTGCTTGATTATAAGAAGCAAATACACCATTAAGACTATTTTAATTTCCTCTGTCTATAATATTGCTTTCTCCAGTGAAATAGTTGTCTCGTCTGAATTAGGAGAGAAATCGGCACAGATCATTTATAAGTGATACCAGTCCAAAACAGATTTAAACATATATGTAGGTGGATTTTGATGAGAGAGGACAACATGAGATGGACTTTTTCACTAGAGGAAGCGTTATTATGGATAATGGACTCATATTTTGACCAGAAGCAATGATTTAAAGTTAAAATGTCTTTATTAATAGATTTGTTTCGCATAAACATGCAGCTTTTGGCTTTACAAGATGTTAATTGATGGACTGGAGTGGTGTGGATCACTTGAGGATTATTGTAATGTTTTTATCAGCTGTTTGGACTTCTGATGGCACCCATTCACTGCAGAGGATCCACTGGTAAGCAAGTGATGGAATGCTACATTTTTGGTTGACATTTGTGACCCTGGACCACAAACCCAGTCATAAGGGTCAATTTTTTGAAATTGAGATTTATACATCATCTGAAAGCTGAATAAATAAGATTTTCATTTCCATTGATATGGTTTGTTAGAATAAGATAATATTTGACCGGGATACAACTATTTGAATATCTGCAATCTGAGGTACAAAAAAATTAAAGTTGTCCAAATGAAATTTTTGGCAATGCATATTACTAATCAAAAATTAGGTTTTAATATATTTACAGTAGGAAATTTACACGATATCTTCATGGAACATGATCTTTACTTAATATCCTAATGTTTTTTGGCTATTGCTACAAATATACCGTGCTACCTACGACTGGTTTTGTGGTCCAGGGTCACATTTCAGAAATAAAAAACCTTTAAGAATCAACCCTTTCACACTGCTCGGTGACAAACTGTCATCTGAATAAATCTCTTTGATTTTTATCCCGTAAATGCTCTGCAGTGCCTCCATGGGCGCTCATCGCCATCGCTGTAGTGGCTGCCCTCCTCATCCTCACCTGCTGCTTCTGTATCATTAAGAAATGCTGCTGTAAGAAGAAGAAGAACAAGAAAGGCAAAAAGGGAAAGGACGGCTTCAACATGAAGAACATGCAGGGTGGAGATGTATGTAACAGCATTCAATGGCACCCAACTTGACAGCATTACATATTGTAGTTTAAACAACTGATGCACACTTCAGACTGTTTTAATTTTTAGAATTAAACTGTATTAACTTCTGTACTAATGGTGCACATCAACAAAAATTAGTGTTGCATCATTAGGAAATGAAAACAAGCCTCACTTTAGTGTGGGTTGCACTGATAATGAAGGAGAGTCTGTTATGTGATTAGCTTCATGGTTTACTTTATTGTGTTCGTGAGTAATGTGAGTGTTTTGTTTTCTTTGAAGAGAAATGATACACTGGATGTTCCAAAAGAAGTGTGCAGCTCATGTGATTTCGATAAGAACCAGATAGGAGCTTTAAAAATCATTTTATGAAATGAGTGGCTTTTATTATGTATGTACATTTCACATATATAGTATGTGTCATGACATAATGTTATAGAATTCAAACCAACAGTACAATTGTGAGGTTAATATTGTTATTATCAAACAAAAAGTTATTGATTAACTTACATTTTTTGTGCAACTACATATTATAATCAACATTACAAATTGTAAAGTTGTAAAACTTTCACAGGAACTTGATTTGTCACTAAATGAATCAGTGCTTTTGAACAAATCGGTTGAGCGAATGATTCAGTGACTCAAACACGGCAACTTGATTTGTCACTGAATGAATCAGTGGTTTTGAACAAATTGGTTGAGCGAATGATTCAGTGACTCAAACACAGCAACTTAATTTTTCACTGAATCAATCAGTGGTTTTGAACAAATTGAACAACTTGATTTGTCACTGAATGAATCAGTGCTTTGGAACAAATCTGTTGACTGAATGATTCAGTGACTCAAACACAGCAACTTGATTTGTCACTGAATGAATCAGTGGTTTTGAACAAATTGGTTGAGCGAATGATTCAGTGACTCAAACACAGCAACTTGATTTGTCACTGAATCAATCAGTGCTTTGAACAAATCTGTTGAGTGAATGATTCAGTGACTCAAACACAGCAACTTGATTTGTCACTGAATGAATCAGTGGTTTTGAACAAATTGGTTGAGCGAATGATTCAGTGACTCAAACACAGCAACTTAATTTTTCACTGAATCAATCAGTGGTTTTGAACAAATTGAGCAACTTGATTTGTCACTGAATGAATCAGTGGTTTTGAACAAATTGGTTGAGCGAATGATTCAGTGACTAAAACACAGCAACTTGATTTGTCACTGAATCAATCAGTGCTTTTAAACAAATTGAGCAACTTGATTTGTCACTAAATAAATCAGTGCTTTGAACAAATCTGTTGAGTGAATAATTCAGTGACTAAAACACAGCAACATGATTTGTCACTGAATGAATCAGTGGTTTTGAGCAAATTGGTTGAGCGAATGATTCAGTGACTCAAACACAGCAACTTAATTTTTCACTGAATCAATCAGTGGTTTTGAACAAATTGAGCAACTTGATTTGTCACTGAATGAATCAGTGGTTTTGAACAAATCTGTTGAGCGAATGATTCAGTGACTAAAACACAGCAACTTGATTTGTCACTGAATGAATCAGTGCTTTGAACAAATCTGTTGAGCGAATGATTCAGTGACTCAAACACAGTTACTTGATTTGTCACTGAATGAATCAGTGCTTATGAACAAACTGGTTGAGTGAATGATTTAGTAACTCCTAAAGAAAGTAACTTAATTTGTTTCTGAATGCATCACTGCTTTTTTATTGAATCAATTTGAACAACAAAAAAAGTCAGCGAAAATCTCTACTTTTAATGATCTCCAGGTAGTTTCCTATCTCGCAAAGATGCATGTTTGAGGAAAACAATATATATATGCGCTAGCATTTTGTCATTAATATCTATAAGGTTAGATAAGTATTATTACAAAGACTTAAAAGTTTTCAGAAACATATTGTTACCCTTATATTAGCATGAGATGGCATAATAACATGTATCACTTAGTGGTCTACAGTCTTACTGAAATGTACCGAAAAAGCGCTCATTTTATAGTTTGATTTCTAAAAACTTCATGCCAGAATTTTTTTCCAAACCTCTTTGCATACAGATTTCTTAAACATGGCAGTGTGTCATTTCTCCAAATGGTGCTCTTGGTGTTGTTTACTGTCTTGACTGTCTTTCGTTCTGTTTTCTGGTGTGTCGTGAGTTCAACCTCTTCCTCTCTCTCTGCTCTCCTTCCTCCCACTATGTGTCTAATGCGCCGCATTTCTTGACGCTCATGGGCGTCGGCGCTACGGTAGGTGTACTGATGAACGGCACAGCTGTTTGGCCGCTGAGTGCTAGCACCGCGTGGTTGGGATTGGATGGAATGGCTGTTGTAACTTCCTTGTTTTAAGCCTTTTGTACCTGCTGCTTGACAAGAATACGATTAAAAACAAAGGAAAGTTACAATGCAAATGAAAACCCCACTTAAGTGGGCCAAAAAAAAAGTCATAATACAATAACAAAGAGTCGTACTTGTGTAGGAGGTGTGAATGGAATAACTAATTATTAACTCACTTATACTGGCAAGATGTTTGGAGTTAGTAAGAGACGCCCCACAAGACTCACAATGAATGCATGTGTTAAAGGGCATGGCTGTTTTAACTGCACTAAAAGTCCTGATAAACCTTAACTATATGCTTGTCATATAAGCTTATGTTCTAAAATCATATAATCAATTCAGTTTAACGTAACAAATATGATGTACTGAATTTTTAAAAAACACACTTGAATTCTCTAAAAATTTGTGTTTAATATTAGCACATATTCTGCTGTGCCCTTTAATTTGTTTCTATATGGATATGGTTAGGAACTGACTTGAGAGTGACAATTTTTTTGGTGGCACATTAAAGCATCTATTACAAAATTGAAAACCTGGGTAAATTAGTTAATAGTTTGAGCCCTAAATGATATTTTTGTCAAGGTGTAATGCAGAAAGATTCAGATGCATCATCTTCACATAAAGTGAATCTTAAAACTATTTAAACGCTTTAGCCACACTTATAAATGTCTTAATGTCATTGCATTAGATATCAAAATCAAGCATCAGTTGTGTCTCAAATGCCACTTGGTTTGATATTTTCTCATTCTTATCTAATTTTATATCATCGGCCTTCTATGTATTTCTATTTTATTGTTCTATATAATTATATTCTATAACCTTCGTGCTTCTGCAATGACTTTCAGACATTTTGAAGTGTGTCTTTAGTGTTCAAATACTTTTTGAGGCCACTGCATAATGCTGGAATTGTGACCTATTTGTGGAAACAAAAAATTAATTCTGCACATTACAGATTTTTTCTCTTACTGCACTTTGGATGATGTTCAAAAACACACAAGAACGACATGTCAGCATTTCATATGCCGAGAATAGCACAAAGGCGTCTTAAAAAATTGCTGTCATCACTCGTTCCCTGGAGTATCACTGACGAACAGTTAAATTTATCAAGCTGATGAGAAAACGCTTGCACGCCAAATTATGCATATCAATAAAAGCTCTTTTGTTTTTCATTTACTACCAAACCTAATTTGAATATAGAGTCAAAACGTAATTTTATTAAAGAAGAAATTAGAATTTAATCTCTGGAAAGACAAGATAAACAAACAGAAAAAGTGTCACCAAGAAAAATTGTGAACTCGAGTCGTTTGCAACATCCAGCCCTGAATGACAACATTACTCCGAGTCCGCTGTGGCAGATAACTAGTAGATCAAGCCAGGTAGAAGCATCTCTCCAACCTGACTGCAACTGACCGGGCCCTGAGCTTGTGGCATGCTTATAGACAGGAACCAGATATGCTTTCATCCCAGACGTCGACTCGCTAAAACAATTTGCCATTTGCCCCACAGAAACAACAGGATGATGATGATGAAGAAGGAGAAACTGGTTTGACGGAGGAGGAGAAGGAGGAAGAGGAAAAAGAAGTGGAGAAACTTGGAAAGCTTCAGTATTCTTTGGATTACGACTTCCAGGATAACAAGGTTAGGAGAAACTAATGACATTACCTGCTGGCATATAAACTAATAACACCGCCCTGTATCATATCTGCTGAATGAAATCCAATACTTGGTTCATACTAAATTTAGGGAGCTGATTCCAATACTAGTGATAGTTTTGCTCAAGCATATCACATTTTATCACTAAAATAATGCTTTTTGTAGCATTTTTGCTTTTTGAAAGCCATTTGTAAGGTATTATGCCTTAATCACTGGAAAAACACCACAAACACATGATTCCTGTCCTAATCGGAGCTTGATTGTAACTATTTGTGACCCTGGGCCTCAAAACCAGTTATAAGGGTCAATTTTTTTCAAATTAAGATTTATACATAATCTGAAAGCTGAATAAATAAGCTTTCCATTGATTAGAATATTTGCCTGAGATACAACTATTTAAAAATCTAGAATCTGAGAGTGCAAAAAAAATCTGAATATTGCGAAAATCACCTTTAAAGTTGTCCAAATTAAGTTCTTAGCAATGCATATCACTAATCAAAAAATGTTATGGTATATTTATGGTAGGAAATTTATCAAATATATTCATGGAACATGATCTTTACTTAATATCCCAATGATTTTTTTGCATAAAAGAAAAGCGATAATTTTGACCCATACAATGTATTTTTGGCTATTGCTATAAATATACCGGTGCTACTTAAGACTTCCAGGGCCACATTTTTTTTTAATTCTCAGCCCACTTTTCACATGTATGAGTGAACTGAAAGACATTTTTTTAACGCAAACATGAAAAATGCAAGCATGACTGATCTGCAGGTGCTTTTACTACAACCAAACATTTACAGAAAGCTACGGGTTTTGGTGAAAAAAAACTGTTTTTTATTTTTTAAATGTGTTTATGTATTCTTCAGAAAATAAATGGAGTATTT
>NC_133372.1:43751373-43840803 GCF_049309525.1 Garra rufa
ATATATATATATATATATATATATATATATATATATATATATTTTTTTTTTTTTTTTTTTTTTGGTTTGTTAATGAAATGTATTGTCAGTTACCGTATTCATCCTGTCTCATATTGAAATATATTAAGATGCATTTGGCCACAATTATATGATTAAGAAATTAAGTGGTTGCAGTAATTAATAGAAATTTTGTGAAGATTCTCTAGAGTTCTCATTTTGTCTCCCACTGAAAAAATAACAGCATGTTTGTGTTTGGATCGACATGAGACTGAGTAAATAATGACAGATTTAGTATTTTTCGGTGAAGTGTTTCTTTAACTAATACATCTCTTAAAAGTTCCCTGTATCGTGATCTCAGAGAAAGTTTGCACTCATGCTGTGCTGTATCTTTTACTAATGATGGTGTTTAACAGCACGCCTCAGTATCTGCTGAGTCACAGCTGTAGGTGAAGTTGCTTACGGCTCACCAGAATGAGTTTAAACAAACATTAATGACAGTGAACTGTTATTCTTACTATGTGTTTTAATGCAATCAAGTATAATTTTGATATGCATAAAGCCACAGGGTATTGCAAGAGTATCGTTACACTGGAAGAGTACAGTGGAAGTCATGAAAAAGACATGAACTGTACACAAGTTTAGGGTCCGAAAGATTTTTTTAAATGTTTTTGATCACCAAGGATGCATTTATTTGATGAAAAATACTGTAAAAACAGTAATATTGTGGCTAGTGTTTTACTCAAACACATCACATTTTACCACAAAAATTATGCTTTTTGTAGCTTTTTGTATGCTTTCGACATCCATTTGCAAGGTCTTGTATGATTGGTTAATCAGCAGAAAAACATAATTCCCGTCTGAATCTGAGCCAGATTACTGTATTTTCAGTTCTCAGCCCATTTTCACATGTATAAATGACCCTAAAGACATGCAAACATTAAAAATGCACACATGACTGGTTTTTGCTACATCTGCTACTTATGCAGTTTTTTTTACTGCATCTAAACAGCCACAGAAAATTACAGATTATCTGAAAAAAAATATTTTTTAATGTTTTTAAAGTTTCATCAAGGCATTTATTTGATCAAAAATACTGTAAAAACAGAAAGATTGTAAAATATTATTACAATTTCAACTAAGTTATTTCTATTGGTATATATGTTAAAATATAATTTATTCCTGTAATGCAAAGCTGAATTTTCAGCCAGTCTTCAATGTCACATGATACTTCAGAAACCATTACAAAAAAAATTCTAACAGCATTTAATAATTGTTATTATTTGTGTTTAAAACAGTTATGCTGCTTTATTTATTATTTAAAATATATTATATATATATTTATATATATATATATATATAAACAAGAATGTCAGTTTTCAGAATTTCTGTATTGTCATTTATTGTATGATAACACATCCCAAAGAACAATTGTAGAAAAATTGCTATTTATTTAATCTCATTTAAAATATACCAAAAATATATTCTTTCCATTCACTGCATCTCTTCTCTTGCTTCTATTTTCCCTTTGTTTTTATCCACAGTTGACTGTGGGAATCTTACAATGTGCCGATCTGATTTCTATGGACTCTGGTGGAACATCTGACCCTTACGTTAAAGTGTTCATCCTACCAGACAAGAAGAAGAAGTATGACACCAAGGTGCACAAAAAGACCCTTAACCCAGTGTTCAATGAGTCCTTTGTCTTCAAGGTAAGCTGTTTACTATTTTAAAAATGACTCAAAGCAAGAAGCATGTATATTCTAAATGCATTTTTTTTATATAATATATAATAAAACTTGTATAACCAGTAAAAACGTGGCTCTAACGCATTACATATATTGAAAAAAAAAAACAAAAAAATAGTAATGTTTGTCTGTCATTAGTGTTGATTGGCTGTTTTCTGCAACACCAGCATTTTGGTCGTAATGCTTCCAGCAGCTCCTGAATGAGCTTTAGTTTCCCAGAGTCTGTAATGAGCTCCGGAGGGGCCGAGCATCCTCTGGTGGACACTGTTAGAGCTCTAATAGTCTCACTCTGAGAAAAGTGATCTAGGACAGGAACAATTGGGCATCTTCAAAGCCCCTGCCGTACAGTGAGAATGGCTGACTGTGTTTCTAAAAATACCGGACCGGCAGTATCTGCACACTGTACGAGCGAGAGGGAGAAAACAAAGCTGAGTGAGGAGGAGGATTTCTCATGCAGATGATGTGAAAAATAATTAGAAGAACACATAATTAGAAAAATCAACTGTAGGCTTAATGTAATTTTCTTTAAAAATGCTAAAATATATTTTAGGATATTAAACTATTGGATTATATTGTTATTTTATATTTTTATATTATTATTGTAGATTTAATATATTACTATTATTATTTTATATTTTAATGTTTAAAAAATAAAAGAAAGTTTATTGCATTTGATTCACATAGTCAGACATATTTAATTTATTTTATTATAATATATAAAATATTTAAACAAAAGTAAAAAAAAATGAAAATAAATGTTATAGGCTTTGAGGCACAGTCACAAACATTCAATATATTTTTTAAATATATGATTTGATTATGCATTATATTTTATATATTATACAAGTCGATTTTAGATTTTTTTTTTTTTTAAATATTTAGGTTTGATTCACATTAGTCACAAAGTTTTAATATGCTTTAAGATGTTTACAAATATTTATGGTTTGGATTCACAATCTCACACTTTTTTATATATTATATTTAATATAATATATAATATTAATTTTATATTTTAATATTTAAAAAATAAAAAAGCTTGAGTTTAGTTTGTAATATTTTACATATAAAATTAGTTTGAATATATAATATTTTGTATTTAAAAAATGTTGATAGGCTTTTAAAAAAAGTTTAATAACTCTTAATATATTTTAATATAACAATTTAATTCATATTATATTTATTTTTTATATTATTTAAAAAACATTTATGGTTTGAATTCACAATCTCACACTTTTTATATATATATTATATTTACTGTACTGTATATTATATAATGTATTTTATAAAATAATGTTAATTATATATTTCAATATTTTAAAAATTGAAAAAGGCTTTAGTTTGTAAATTACATTTTTATTTTATATTTAAAAAATGTTTAATAACATTTAATATATTTTAATATATTATACAATTAGTTCATGTTTTGTAATTTAATATTATTTAAAAAATGTTGATAGGTTTGATTCACATTAGTCACAAAGTTTTAATATACTTTAAGAAATTCAAAAACATTTATGGTTTGGTTTCACAATCTCACTTTTTTATATATTATATTTAATATATTATATAATGCATTTTATAAAATATGTCCATTTTATATTTCAATATTTTAAAAATGAAAAAAAGGCTATCTTTCTATCTGTCTATCTATCTATCAATGGCGATATAAACAGTTTGAAACACCTTGATATATATTTATGTTGATTGTTCTTAATGGTTTTCATGTTAGATCCCTTACCAGGAGTTGGGAGGGAAGACGCTGGTCATGTCTGTGTACGATTATGACCGCTTCTCCAAGCACGACATTATCGGCGAGGTTAAACTAGCCATGAACACCGTGGATCTGGGACAGCCGATTGAGGAGTGGAAAGACCTGGACAGTGCTGAGAAAGAGGAGGTGATTATTAGATGATCTGATATTATGATTTTTAACTGGTCCAAGACCAAAGCATAAATGATCATCCATTGATATCTTTTCCATATAGCCGGAGAAGCTTGGTGACATCTGCATCTCTCTGCGTTACGTTCCTACTGCTGGCAAACTGACCGTTTGTATCCTCGAAGCCAAGAACCTGAAGAAGATGGACGTGGGCGGCCTGTCTGGTGAGAAACAAGCTGAGATATATGAGACCTGCAAGATACGTTTAATATGTTTGATGCAGTTAACTGGACATTTGACCTTTTGCAGACCCATATGTGAAGATCCAGCTATTGCAGAACGGCAAGCGTCTAAAGAAGAAGAAGACTACGGTGAAGAAGAACACACTGAACCCGTACTACAATGAATCCTTCAGCTTTGAGATCCCTCTGGAGCAGATGCAGGTGGATTTGAACTTATATTTAACTTTTTAAATTGTATTATATTTATGTTTGGAAAAACCACATAATATGAAATATGATATTTTCTAATTCTTTACTGCATTTCCTTACATTTTTCAAAAGAAAATATAAAAACTTAAATATTAAGAAAAAAATCTCTATATAATTAATAACTTATATAAATGAATGTATATTCGGTGTCACAGGCTATAAACCAATTGTTTATAGTAGTTGTTTTCTTAGAAGCAGCTGACATTATTTTTAAATAAATATTGGTAATCCTGTAATAAACAGGAATGTCTTGTCAAGGTGAGTCTTACAAAAACATATCTGGGTTACATTTCACCACAAAGTGTATTTTGCATTGAGACTTTTGTTTTATTGATTTTATTTTGTAAAATTGTATTTATTTTGTTTTTTATTTTTTATTTCATTTAATTTTTTGTTATCTTGCATTGCATTGCATTGTATTGTATTGTGTTTTACCGCATTGGATTGCTTTGCATTGGATTAAAGTAATGAAAATTCAGTGGAAACAAAAAAATCAAGGGAAAAAGATGAATAAATAAAAAATAAGTAAATAAATAAAAATAACAGTGCGATATAATTTAACCAATATTGACACATTACTTAAATAATAGAACTTAAATATAAAAGATACAAAGTATAATGTAAAAATATATTTAAGAAAAAAAATACAAACATTTATATAAATGAATGTATAGTTGGTGTCACAGGCTATAAACAAATAGGTTAAGCAGAAGCTGACATTTTTGTAATTTGTAATATTTTATGTATATTTTTTGTTTGTTCATTTTATTTTAGGGTGTAAAGCCAATATTAAGTATCTCAATTGTCAATGGAAAGTCATATCCAATAGATATTTTACAATTTCATGGACATGCACATAAAAGGATTTTCTTTTATTCCAACCTCAAAAAAAATAGTAATATTTTATTTTATATGGTAACCATTTAATAATTTAGCATTTATGTTTCCACTGTCTCCAAAAACAATTACCATTTGAGAAATGTGTTTTTTCTGGGCAGGTGTGATCAAATAATGTACTATAAAAAAATTAAATAAAACAAATCCCTCCAAATAATCCTATACTACAATAATGGTTGAATTTGATTCACAATTTTGAAATAAAAATGCATTTAAACACCTTCTTGACCACAAGTTGTTGAACATACAGTAAAAACAGACAGCAATATTGTGAAATATTACCGTTTCAAACAATTGTTTTCCATTCGAACATATTTTGAATAGTAGTTGATGCTACCGGATTTTATAATTCAGTATAGTTTGGCTAAACGATTTTCTGTTTTTCTTCAGAAAATCCTTGTGGCTGTGACGGTCTTCGACTACGATAAGATCGGCAAGAACGACGCCATCGGGAAGATCTTCATCGGCAGCAAAGCCTCAGGAACGGCGCTCAAGCACTGGTCCGACATGTTGGCCAACCCGCGCCGCCCCATCGCCCAGTGGCATCCCCTCCAACAGGAGGAAGACATCGATGCCGCTCTGGCTGCCCTTAATGCCAAGAAGTAACTTCTCACATCTCAACCTGACTAACCAACTAACTAACCAACCCGCCACTGCATGACACCCCACACTCACTCATCCGTACGCGCTCCGCCAGTTTGTTTCGCATAATCGCCAATCAAAATATTCTAAAGAATATACTTGAAAAGATGAACAATATCACATTCGCCACATAGCGCAAAAACCGAGGCAGGAGAAACGGACACGTTTGGTCCGAAAGAACATTTGTGAATATCGTTGTGCACCAAAATGGCAATAGGAGAAGTAGCCAGCAAGAATGATATATTAGACACCGTTTTCTACTTTGCAGCCAAATACACAATACGCAGAATCAGTAGACACACCTGAAGAAACCACTTTTGCCTACATGTCATAATATTTTACATTATACACAAGGCTTTTATTTTTATCACACGAACAGGAAGGAGTATGTTTGTCGGATATACTGGTAAGCTGCAAATAATACTGAGTGTATGTTGCAAATATCCACACATTTGCACAAAGCAATGATCATGTTCACTTAAACATCCCGGGAGAAGCAAGCAACCAGATTTGTTTACATTGCTGATGAGTAAATTAGGCCTTTCGCTCATAAGACACACAAAAACATTGCATTTATGTGCCCAAAAGAAAGTGGTTTTGCAATAATAAGTGCATAAATGGGCTAACAAGTCATGAAATAAATGCAATAAATATTCAAGCATGGTTTACTCAGTTAGTGTAATGGAACAGACACATCTCTTTTACTGTAATGCTGCGATTACGTTGCCAAATCCAGACGTTCATGTCTTTGACATGTAGAAGATCCCATCTGGCCAAACCTGACAGGCACTAAAGCTGGCTGTGAATGTATTTGTGGGATCATACGAATGAAATATGCACTCAGTCGGCGTGTCCTTGAGAGCTCACCGTTGTGTTTTCGTGATCTCGGTCTGTTTCACATACGCTTGAAAGCCTGGTTGACGTCACTGCCGCCTTTGTTTCGGAGCTCAAACTCACTTCATTCAGTAAACTCCACTTTTCGAGATGCCAAAGTATTAACTGGAACGGAATAGTACGTGGCAGTAGTAACCTAAACTAAACAAAGCAATCCGAAGAGTTCAGATCCACTCCAGCTCCATCCCCAACGATGCTTGTGTATATATGCATTGATCAAAATTGGTTTCTACAGCATGTACCTATCAATTGATGTACATAGAAGCATGTTTTAAACGATAGAGCATAATTATATTGTGTATGTGTGTGGCATTTGTCCTTTTGATAATAAAAATGTAGAGGAAAGAAAATGCACTGAATGCACATTTTATGAAATTTCCCTGAAAGGGCGTAAAACATTTAAGAATATATTAATATAGAGTTTTTCAGAATACTTTTAAATTTGCAACAGAGAATTAAGAGCTGTGTGTAAACGTGAGTGATAGACTCATGCTTGTGCTGTCCGTTTGACTTCATTTGCGTTTGTTTACTCTTTTTGTCCATGTGTTTGTCACGTTTCTGTGTTTATTCTGTCCTTTCGATGTAAAAATAAGAAATAAAAATGTTCAGGTTGTGAATTTACAGGAATGTCTTGTTAGGGCGAGTCTCACGAAAACAGGCCTGGGTTACATTTCACCACAAAATCAGAAGAAACAAAGTGTATTTTGCATTAAGCAATGTGTAGGACTATTTTATTGCATTGCATTGCTTTGCATTAAAGTAATGAGAATTCTGTGAAAAAAATGCACTTAATTTTTATGAAAATGATGCAAAAAGTTGTAATGGTCCTAAAATAGGATTCATTTCTCCCTGCTTTAAGAAATATAAGACTATAGATATATAAGACTATTTTATTGCATTGCATTGATTTGCATTAAAGTAATACGAATTCAGTGGGAAAATGTGCTTAATTTTTATGATAATAATGCAAAAAGTTAATTATCCTAATATTCTTAATTTCTCCCTGCATTAAAAAAATGTTTTATTTTATTTTTATTTTTTTGCATTGCGTTGCATTAAAGTAATGCGAATTCAGTGGGAAAAGGTGCTTAATTTTTATGATAATAATGCAAAATGTAGCAATGGTCCTAAAATAGATTTAATTTCTCCCTGCATTAAGAAATGTGTAGGACTATTTTATTTTATTTTATTTATTTGCATTGTATTACATTGCTTAATTGCATTGCTTTGCATTAAAGTAATGAGAATTCAGTGAGAAAGATTTAATTTATTTATTTTTTAATTGTTTTATTGCATTGCATTTCTTTATTGCATTGCTTTGCATTAAAGTAATGCGAATTCAGTGGGAAAATGTGCTAAAAAAAGTAGCAATGGTCCTAATATAGGCTTCATTTCTCCCTGCATTAAGAAATGTATAGGACTATTTTTTGTTTGTTTGTTTATTTATTTATTTGCATTGTATTATATTGCTTTATTGCATTGCTTTGCATTAAAGTAATTAGAATTCAGAGAGAATTTTTGTTTAATTGCATTGCATTGCTTTATTGCATTGCTGTGCATTAAAGTAATGAGAATTAAGTGGGAAAATGTGCTAAAGAAGTAGTCATGATCCTAGAATAGGCTTCATTTCTCTCTGCATTTAGAAATGTGAAGGACTATATATTTATTTTAATTGTATTTAAATGTTTTATTGCATTGCTTTGCATTAAAGTAATGAGAATTAAGTGGGAAAATGTGCTAAAAAAAAGTAGTAATGGTCCTAAAATAGGCTTAATTTCTCCTTGCATTTACAAATGTGAAGGACTATATATTAAATTTTATTTTATTAACATTTTTTATTGCATTACTTTGCATTAAAGTAATGGTAATTCATTGGGAAATTGTGCTAAAAAAGTAGTCATGGTCCTAGAATAGGCTTCATTTCTCTCTGCATTTAGAAATGTGAAGGACTATATATTTAATTTAATTGTATTTAAATGTTTTATTGCATTGCTTTGCATTAAAGTAATGAGAATTCAGTGGGAAAAGGTGCTTAATTTTTATAATAATAATCCAAATAAAAAGAGTTGGTCCTAAAATAGACATTTCTCCCTGTACATTTCTTTCTTTTGATATTGGGGTGAAATATTACCTGAACGTTGTTTCGTGAGATTCACCTGTTAATGTACAGTGTGTAAAACCACTTGCTGAAACCAGAAGCCATATGCATGGGCCCTCACAAGAGCTCATCGTTTTCGGACAAAACAGACACCTCAACAGCAATCAATAATGTTAACCTTCACGGATTTGAGCCAAAATGGTGTGAGAGCAACTGTCTGTTCAAAGACGGTTTCACGATGATTGAAAGGATATATGAAAGGGATGCCCTCATGTTTATAGTACGACAACCTACATAATAAACAGCGTATTCACATAATTGCTTGCAATACAAATTATTATTGAGAGATGTATTATCATACTTGTGTGATCCAAACGTACAACGGCATGACTTTATTATGCAATATGTGTGCAATCGACAACCAGCCCAATACAGCTCTGTCGTTTATTTGTAAGTTGCGTTTGCTGTATATTTTCACATATCTGATGCTTTGTTTTGTTGATTTTAAAAAATTACCAATCAAATGGCAGTGCTAAGGTATTTTCGTATTTTAGACGGGGGGCAGCTGAATGTTTGTCTAAATCAAAACATATAGAGGCCAGGATGGATAATTAATCACGAATAAATATAGTCTCTTAGTGGCCATTTATACGTGTGCTCATATTTATTATTTTGGTCACTGAATGTTCAGTCTGTATGTAATGGTTTATTTTCTATGACTTTGGTTGAACAGCCTTGGACTGCTACTTAGCTAGGAATATTTGTCTGCTTCTGTGTGTTGTACTTTGCAATAGGACCAATGTAGAATAATGTCTTAATGTTTCTTCTGTGGACGTGAATCGAACTGCAGGGCTCTTGGTGTTCCTCTGCAGAGCAAGCAACAAAATCCCAGTCTTCCCTGGGACACTGTGGATGCCAGTCGACTGGCCCCCCTTCCCTCTCTGTGTTGAGACCGTTTTCCATTCTTTGCATTCTAATATCGGACCTTGTAGTCACAAAGACCTTCCCGATGCAATACTGCCAACATCTCGGCTTACTAACATCTCCTAACACTCCCCGTCCATCCCACCGTGTAAAGACTTTTCCAAAGAACTGATGCCTTCCTTTTTGCGTTCGTCCTGTGTGGAGGTTTCCAGTGTTGTCGATTCCTTTCGTGGATGCTTTGGCATGCTTTCAAATCCCCTTCTACGATTTAACACGTCGGCCAGCCAAGAAAAAAGAAAGCCTTTCCTCTGGCCGCTCTTGTAGCTTCTTGTCATCCTGTACAACCAATGTGAAAAACCTCGATGAAAACCAACCAGTAGAACGTCTACATGCAGATTTATCCATGAGTTATCGATTAGTTAATCTTAGGAAATAAAGGTCTTTTAAATATATTGTTTGGAGTGCTGTGTCAGTCCTTTTAGAATGAATATTTACTGATAATTTGCTCACCCCCTTGTCATCCAAGATGTTCATGTCTTCCTTCTTCAGCCAAAAAAAAAAAAGTTTTTTGAGGAAAACATTCCAGGATTTTTTTTTTTGAAGGTTTCAATGCAGCTTCAAGGCACTCTACACGATTCCAGCCGAGGAATAAGGAGCTTATGTAGTGTTACAATTGGTCGTTTTCTAAGAAAAATATAAATTGATATACTTTAAAAAAAAAAAAAAAAAAAAAAAAATTTAAATGCTACCTAGGCTGGTTTTAGCTGGTCAGCAGGCTGGTTTTAGAGGGGTTTTTGGCCACTGGGAGACCAGCTAAAACCAACTACTTCAAGCATAAACCAGCTAAGACCAGCCTAGGCTGGTTTTAGCTGTTTTTTCAGCAGGGTTGCATTTTTTTAAATGCAGCTTCGAAGGGCTCTACACGATCCCAGCTGAGGAATAAGGGTCTTATTTAGTAAAACAGCTGGTCATTTTCTAAGAAAAAAATCAAATGTATATACTTTTTAACCACAAATGCTCGTCTTAAAGGATAACTATTGCCAAAATGCAACCTGGGCCTTTTTTTTTTTTTTTTTTTTTTTTTTTTTACAGTAAACGAGACAAATTTATATCTAAAAGCATAATTACGACAAACGAGCCGTTTTTGAGATTGACCGTGATTTCGTTTTGTGGTCAATGGCCGGTGAATGGGAGTACTAGGGGCATAACTTTGAGCGCATCAAAATCGATATTTTTACAACACTAAGAAGGCTCGACACACCATGAAACTTTGCTCGAAGTATCGCCTGGGTCTCTACACATGAACTCCAGCATTGAGAACATTGTGTACACAGAGTTTACTAAAAAGAAAGGGTTTGAACAACTCACTTACACTGTTTGAGTCTCCGCTCGCGGCTGTCTTGCCAGTCAAGAAGTGTGGATCTCTTCTTAGTGTTGTAAAAATATCGATTTTGATGCGCTCAAATTTATGCCCCTAGTACTCCCATCCACCGGCCATTGACCACAAAACGAAATCACGGTCAATCTCTAAAACGGCTTGTTTGTCGTAATTATGCTTTTAGATAGAAGTTTGTCTCGTTTACAATAAGAAAAACAGCCCAGGTTGTATTTTGGCAACAGTTATCCTTTAAGCATTACACACTGCAAAGAAAAAGAAAAAAAAAGGCTTATCTTACTTAGTATTTTTGTCTTGTTTTTAGTCCAAATACAAAAAAAATAAAAAAATCTTACATTTAGATGTATTTACTACATTTGCAAAAATTACATTAAGTCAATTATTTAGTCTTGTTTCCACGGGGGGGAAAATTAATTGTAGTGCATTGTTTTATTGCATTGCATTGCAAGTAATGAGAATTCCGTGGAAAATGCACTTAATTTTTATCATTATAATGCAAAAAGTTTTAATGGTCCTAAAATAGGCTTCATTTCTCCCTGCATTAAGAAATGTGTAGGACTATTTTATGGCATTGCATTGCATTGCTTTGCATTAAAGTAATAAGAATTCAGTGGGAAAATGTGCTTCATTTTTATGATAATATTGCAAAAAGTTGTAATTATTCTAAAATATTCTTAATTTCTTCCTGCATTAAGAAATGTGTTGGACTGTTTTATTTTATTTTATTTTATTTTATTTGTATACAAATTATTAAATTAGGATGTATTTACAAAGTAAAAAAATAACATGAGATATTAGTCTTGTTTCCAGGGGCAAAAAAAATAAAAAATAAATTGCATTGCATTGTTTCATTGCATTGCATTTCTTTCGATTAAAGTAATGAGAATTCTGTGAAAAATGCACTTAATTTTTATGATAATAATGCAAAAGGTTGTAATGGTCCTAAAATAGGCTTCATTTCGTCCTGCATTAATAGTTTTATTGCAAGTTTGAAGTTGGAGAAGACAAGAGTTTTTTGCCCTACCCTACCTTTTTTGACCAAAGTACACAGCCGAAGAACCAACCACACGGTTAGTTAACCATACACTGAAAAAAATGATTCATTGAATTTCCTACATTTTTTAAGGTAAGTGGTTGCAATCAATTTATTTTAGCTGCATTTAAGTAATGAACATTTTGAAAGTTAGTCCACAAAATGTATTTAAATGTAGCTTAAATAAATTGATTGCAACCACTTACCAATGATTTTTTTTTTTTTTCAGTTTGTTTTGTTTTGTTTTGTTTTTTAAGAAAATGACCAATCGTTTGTTAGACACAATCTTTATTCCTCAGCTGGGATTGTGTAGAGTTCTTTGAAGCTGAGTGAATTCACTCAATGGTCTTCTCGCTAATTTCAAACAAATACTACTAGTAGCTACTCCTAAAATCTGTATGAATTATTGAAAATATAATAACATTAATGAATCATAATAAGTATAATTATACAATATAGCATCAAATATGTGACCCAGGACCACAAAACCAGTCTTAAGTAGCAGGGTATATTCATAGCAATAGCCAAAAATACATTGTATGGTTCAAAATTATCGATTTTTATGCCAAAATCATTAGGATATTAAGTGAGGATAAAGATATTT
This sequence comes from Garra rufa, assembly GCF_049309525.1. NCBI lineage: Eukaryota > Metazoa > Chordata > Actinopteri > Cypriniformes > Cyprinidae > Garra > Garra rufa. The sequence goes on from NC_133372.1 coordinate 43,763,977, forward strand.
AGTAAATTTCCTATCGTAAATGTATCAAAACTTAATTTTGGATTAGTAATGTGCATTGCTAAGAACTTCGTTTGTACAACTTTTTCAGTATTTTTTGATTTTTTGGCACCCTCAGATTTTCAAATACTTGTATCTCTAGCAAATATTGTCCTATCCTAAGAAACCACATATCAATGGAAATCATATTTATTTCAGATGATGTATAAACCGTTTTTCTGACTGGTTTTGTGGTCCGGGGTCACATATATCATATATCACATATGTGACCCTGGACCACAAAACCAGTCTTAAGTCGCTGGGGTATATTTGTAGCAATAGCCAAAAATACATTGCATGGGTTAAAATTATTGATTTTTCTTTTATGCCAAAAATCATTAGGAAATTAAGTAAAGATCATGTTCCATAAAGATTTTTTGTAAAATTCCTACTGTAAATGTAACAAAATGTAATTTTTGATTAGTAATATGCATTGTTAAGAACCTAATTTGGACAACTTTAAAGGTGATTTTCTCAGGATTTTGATTTTTTTGCACCCTCAGATTCCAGATTTTCAAATAGATGTATCTCGGCCAAATATTGTCCTATCATAGCAAACCATACATCAATAGAAAGCTTATTTACTGAGCTTTCATATTATATATACATCTCAGTTTTGTAAAATTTAACCTTATGACTGGTTTTGTGGTCCAGGGTCACATATATGTATTAGTGGTAAAGACGACCGTTACTTAATCGGTGAATTTTGCTTCACTGTGATTGGTCCATCCGGCTTGTGTGCTGAGAAAAGTAACAGCTACCAAGTGACAAAGCTCTTCTACTTTAGCAGTGCGCTGAACAATAATAATGTAGTACATCTTAAAGTAAAAGCAAACATATTGAATTTAAATAGATAAATATAAGAAGTATTATTTAGACCCAGCGTATCTGCCAATTCTACAGTCGTTTAAATGATATATAACTAAGATTTCTCATCCCGTGCGGCAGGTGGCAGTAAAACCCAATCCCTTAAACACTGAAACATAGTTGTCTACGAGGAACAACGGCGGATGTGTTCATCCTAAATCTGACAACAAACAGTAAGTTCGGCGTTTTAACAGACTGTTTTAGTAACAATCATTTTTACATGAAACAAAAAAGGCTACGATTTATATCTTCTTGTAACTGGTTTGTTTTGTTAGCGTATGTGTGTGATTTATGTATGATATTTCAACACTGCAAGACAGTGACACATCAGCTCCGAAACGCTCGCGTTAAAATCAAAACCTGCTGTTATTTTTGCACCTTTTTTTAATTGTATTGCGTTTCTGTACGAATCACAGTCATGCTATAGCATATGGTGTTGTTTCTCCTCAGTTAGCTCGGGATCATGTCCGCGGATCTGGATCTTTCTCCTCCTGAGGTTCCTGAAGCCACTTTGTTCGAGAGTCTCCTGCGTTATGGATTATTTCTAGGGGCGATTTTTCAGCTCATCTGTATTTTAGCAATAATCATACCCACATCTAAGAGCCACGAACAGGTGAGGATCACAAACAGTGTCACGGACATCTGGAATATCTCATTTCGATGGGTAAAATGACTCAAATATAGAATTAGACCTTTATGAAATAATTACACCACGCACTATTATTATATTTGCATGTCTGAAATGCTTTTATAGCAGGATTTGATGGTAATAATTTTTGGGGGCATGCTTTGACACTAATATAAACTACCATTATTTTAGAAAATTTAAACACAATTTTTTATGGGTTTTAAAGGAGTCTCTTCTGCTAAAAAAAAACAAAACAGCAACAGCAGTACAATTTTGAAATATTTTTTACTATTTAAATATATATATAAATGTAATTTATTCCTGTGATTTCAAAGCTGAATTTTTAGCATCATGATCCTTCAGAAATCATTCTAATATTCTGATTTGCTGCTCAAAAAATTACTATTATTGAAAACAGCTGAGTAGAATCTTTTCAGTTTTCTTTGATGAATAAAAAGAAATCTTTTGAAACATTATAAATGTCTTTATCATCACTTTTGATTAATTTAAAGCATCCTTGCTAAATAAAAAATACTGACTCCAAGCTTTTGAATGGTGTAGTGTATAATGTTACAAAAGCTTTTTATTTTAGATAAATGCTGATCTTTTGATCTTTTTATTCATCAAAGAATCCTGAAACAATGTGCTCAACTGTTTTAAATATTAATAATAATACATGTTTTTTGAGCTGCAAATCAGCATATTAGAATGTTTTCTGAAGGTTCATGTGACACTGAAGACTGGAGTAATGATGCTGAAAATTCATCTTTATATCACAGAAATAAATTAGATTTTAAAATGTATTCAAATAGAAAGCAGTTATTTCATAATTTTACCATTTTTGCTGTACTTTAGATCAAAAAAATGCAGGCTTGGTGAGCAGAAGAGACTTATTTTAAAAACATTAAAAATCGTATTTTTGACTGGTCCTTTTTAAGCAAGACACTACAGATAAAACCATTGTTTTTTTTATGCACTGGTCGATTTTGAGATTTTGGGCTATTTGGTTTCTATAACTTGTCTTCAGACTAGTAGAGAGAAAACATCTAAAACACACATTTAAGTCTTTCTTTTATCACTCTTTATCTATTTGTGCCTATAGATTTCCATTACTGTACATATCTTTCAAGCGATTTTCTCAAAGTGAGTTTGCATCTCCACTTTAGCAGCACTTACAAACACCAAACTTTACTGTTTTATTCTTGTTTGTATTCTGAAGGTTTTCACAGTATTTTCTGATTTATATCTCAAAGCCCGTCTGCAAAAACCTTTAAAGTCACAAAATGAAACGTGAATTAGAACCTGTCTTTATCCAGCGTCTAGATTCCTGTTTTTTTTTAATGCATGCAAATTAGTGCATATTTAATTAGATAATTGCTCACTTGCATAATTAACATTTCAGAAAATCTGTGATGCTCTAATTAATCAGCTGGGGAAATATGGTCAGATCTATTGGTTAAATGTAGTGTCTTGAAAATTTAAATGAGTTTATTCTGTTGTGTTTCCTAACTCTAGGTGGAGACACCGGAGCCGGCTGACGCTCGCACCTCTGAGCAAAACCGAAAGCCAAAGGGACCCGTTCAACAAATCCGACAGAAACTGAAAAAGGAGAGCAAGAAGAAGAGATAGAGAGTGTGTGTGTGTGTGAGAGTGTGAACAGCGATGATGGAATCACTTACAGCATTAAAGGATGTGGTTTGAACAAGATATTGTTCAGCTCAGCCATGAGATCATCTGCTTTGTTTGGATCTTGCCATGTCTTTCAAAACAGTGCTTTTGTCACATTATGGATGTCATTGTTTTTTTGAGTAATCTTTACTGTTTTTTTATAGCTTTTTCAAGTACATTCATCTGAATAAACTGATGACCATTTAATCAGCTTGTTTCTTTCTAGTATTTTTAGTACTAATATAATCCAAACCTAATCCATGCAAGATATTTACGAAAAAAATAATCGTAAAATATATTGTATTCCGAAAGATATGTTCTTTCCTTTTCTTAATATTATTCTTAAGTTTTTTTTTTCTTTGATTACATTGTCAAAATTATCAATTTTTTTTGTGTGCCAAAAATCATTAGGATATTAAGATCATGTTCCATGAAGATATGTAAATTTCATACCATAAATATATCAAAGCTTAATTTTTGATTAGTAATATGCATTGCTAAGTACTTCATTTGGACAACTTTAAAGGCGAATTTCTCAATATTTAGATTTTTTTTTGCACCATCAGATTCCAGATTTTCATACATCAGTGAAAAGCTAATTTATTCAGATCAGTATAAATCTAATTTTTTTTAAAAAAAATGACTAGTTTTGTGGTCCAAGGTCACACATAAATATTATCACTAAAAGATTTTACCTTTATAAGCAGGTAAAATCTCTTATATTACAGATAATTGCCAGTCAATAAGCTCACTTATGGCATGCTACTTAAAAAATATTTAAAAAAGTTATAAATTTGATGTTCTTAAAGCCCCGGTCAGACTACACGATTTTTTTGTCGGTTACGACAGTCACTGTGTCAGACTATGCGATTTTGACAGGTTAAAATCTTGTCGTGTCGTGGGTACCAAACATGTCACACTACAGGACGCTTAGCGACCAATCATTGCATGACGTCTACGACAAGTCGCACTCTACTTCCGTAAACTACCGGTGACAGCAACATTGCCCGAAGTTGCCCTGTAGATGGGCGACATTTGACTCTTGAGTGTGTGGGGGGGGGGGGTGTAAGCATTAAAATAGTGCCCTACTGTATTGCAGGCAGCACATCAAAGCTGCACTTCAGCCTGGGCAGATGGGCCCTGACTTTTTTTAGGCTTCTCCTTATTTTAATAATTTAGACATCCATCAATTATGGTGAAGAAAAAAATTCCGCGCTGGTGGAAACAACACGAAACTGATGAGACACTAAGGTGAAACACTGTTGGTGAATAGGGTAAAAAACTAATAGTTATGACCTTACTTACCCAGTTGATTGATTACATTGATAATTGTAAACATTTTTTGTATTACAAGTTTTCTAAAATGTTAAGTTTAAATATGCAGATGAGACATTACTGAAATATGCATTAAATTGCATACAGTTCTAGTACAAAAATCTAAACACTTGATGGAGTCAGTTTCAGAATTCGTGTTTTTACTTATTAGAGTCATGTTTTTACAGAGAGGATTTTGGTAGAAAATACATTTTTGGTGGAATAAAATGTATTAAATCAAGCAAATGATATATAAATAAATCCCTCTGTAAAAACCTTCAGGATATGGACAGGAATAACAATGACAAGTTTGGTGTGTGTAAGTGCTACTAAAGTGGAGATTTATGAGAAAAAACTCATTTTGAGAAAACAGCCTTTAAAAATATGCTTTGTAATTGAAATCTATTGACACAAATAGATAAAGTGCTATAAAAGAAAAATCTTTTGGATGTTTTCCTTCCACTAGTTTGAAAAAACACTTCCTGAAAAACCAAAAAGCCCAAAATCTCAAACTTGAAAGGAGCATGAAAAAAAAAAAAAAAAGTGTTTTTGCCTTAAGGGTTTTGAAAATGTAATGTTGATCTTGCAACTTTTTTAACATAATATTTTCAAGAATCTACCCTTTACTGTTAATGGAGTTCTTGGAACAATTGTAAATATGTCAAATGCAAAATGTTTTGCTTTTCACACCTTTCCAACTGGCAGAGTCTCTGTCTATGTCAGAAAACAATTTAATGGCTTTTGTTTATGAAATGTTAGCAACAGTATTTTAAAATATTAAGGACTCAACTATTTAAATGACTGAATCAGCTGTAGACAATCTACACTCTTAAAAAAAAAAGTGATTTAAAAGGTTCTTCACAGCGATGCCATAGATGAACCATTTTTGGTTCCACAAAGAACCATTCAGTCAAAGATTCTTTAAAGAACCCTCTCTTTCTTACCTTTTTATAATCTGAAGAACCTTCTTTGCCACAAGGAAAGGTTCTTCAGATGTTAAAGGTTCTTTATGGAACCATTTAAACAAAAAAGGTTCTTCTATGGCATCGTGAAGCACCTTTATTTTTAAGAGTGTAGTACATGTAAACTATTAGCTACTAACTAATCGCCATCCGCTTTTATTATCTTAAAAATTAGTAAAAACAAACCAAAATGTTTGGTTACATAAGTTTCAACTTATTACATTTGAAAACAAAAATCCACTTTAAAACATTTTATTTGAAATGCACAGTGATAAATATGTCTTACAAGGTCAATTTTTGATAAAAACATGATTTGAGAAAATAGGCATTTATATATATATATAAACAACAGTAAAGCACACTGATATAATGTCTTAACATGATCTTACTGGTCATCTTTTTGTGTACAAATCATAGATATGAAAAACTAGCCTTTTAAATAGATAGCAATGCCAAGGCGTCTTCATCTTGCGGGAGGATGGCCATTTCTCTTCCTCGACTGACATCAGAGATGATTTTTATGAACAAGGTCCTGTCTTATAATAGCATTCACTGCAAGGGAAAATGAAAACAAAATCATTCGTTTACATGGTTTCTGCCAGACATTTTGAGGCTTTAAAAAGGCCTTAAACCAAAGCAGAAAGTCTTACGCCCATAAAGCCATGCCATTAAATGTTGCAATCAAGATCCATTTAGACGAGATACACTACCAGTCAAAAGTTTTTGAACAGTAAGATTTTTAATGTTTTTTTTAAACATTTTTGCTCACCAAGCCTGCATTTATTTGATCCAAAGCACAACAAAAACAGTAAAAAATGTGATTTTTTTTTATTATTTGAAATAACTGTTTTGTATTTGAATATATATTTCAAAATGTAATTTTTTCCCTGTGATTTCAAAGCTGAATTACTCCAGTAAAACAATTATTATTATTATATTGAAAACAGCCGAGTAGAATTTTGTTAGGTTTCTTAGGCTGTTAATTTTCCTTGAATCTTTCTATTCATCAACAAATCCTACAAAAATATACTCAACTGTTTTAAATATTGATAATAATACTAATAAATATTTCTTGAACAGCAAATCAGCATATTAGAATGATTTCTGAAGGATCATGTGACACTGAAGACTGGAGTAACGATGCTGAAAATACAGCTTTGATCACAGGAATAAATTACATTTTAAAATATGTTTAAATAGAAAACAGTTATTTTAAATAGTAAAAAAAAAAAAATTCAAATTTAAAATGTTACTGTTTTTGCTGTACTTTGGATCAAATAAATGCAGGTTTGGTAAGCAGAAAAGACTTCTTTAAAAGTGTATGAAATCTTGTTTTTTGAGAAACCAAACAAAACAAGTGAGTATTTATTTATTTATTTTTAAGCCCACTGAAAGTTTAAATCATACACTTCATTTTGACCAATTTCACAGAAAGCAAGACTTCATTTGTCGTTTTGCTGTTTAAGCAAATGCATCTTAATTTAAGAATGTTTCGACATTTGCACTGGAAAATAAGACAGAAAATACTGAAGAAGAACTACTTTTTTTGCAGTGTGATCATCAGAAGGTACGGTAGGTCATTTCAATATTCCAGTGATTTTGGTGAGACTGGTTTTAAGTCGTATTTTTAAACTTTTACTAATTTTTTGCTAATACAACTCATTTTTTTTAAATTTAGAATTTTACATTTCTAAATTGACATTTAGAAAACATACTGACATATAGTGTTGCTTTAATTTATTGTAGAATTAATTCATTTTAAAATGTTCTTTACTTGATCTTAAGAAGTCTTACGTGTGCATTACTATTATTATTGCTCAGCAACTGACTCCATCAAATAAAAGACAAAGTATTACATGTCAGTTCCAGACATGAATGAATATACACTGCCGCTCAAAAGTTTGGGATCAGTAAGATTTTTAATGTATTTTAAATACATTTCTAATACTCATCAAGGCTGCGTTTATTTGATTAAAAATACAGAAAAAAAAATTATTATGTGAAATATTATTATGATGTAAAACAACGTTCTTAATATACATTAAAATGTGATTTATTCCTGTGGTCAAAGCTGAATTTTTCAGCATAATTACGTCTTCAGTGTCACATAATACTTTAGAAATCATTCTAATATGCTGATTTATTGTCAATGTTGGAATTTTTTTGGAACCTGTGATTTTTTCCCCCAGGATTCTTTAAAGAATAAAAAGTAAAAAGAACAGCATTTATTTAAAACTGAATTTTTTTCTAACAATATACACTACTGTTCAAAAGTTTGGGGTCAGTAATTTTTTATTCTTTCTTTTTTCGAAAGAAATTAATACTTTTATTCAGCAAAGATGTGTTTAATTGATAAAAAGCCATAGCAGAGACTTCTATTGTTAGAAAAGATTTTGGAATAAATGCTTTGCATCACAGAAAAAAAATATTTTAATGTATCTTAAAATAGAAACCATTATTTTTGTTTGTATTTTTGATCAAATAAATGCAGTCTTGCTGCAACAAATGATAAATATGAAATTATTATAAATATAAAATTTTATACACTACCAGTCAAATGTTTTTGAACAGGAAGATTTCTTCTGCTCACCAAGCCTGCATTTATTTGATCCAAAGTACAGCAAAAACAGTAAAATTTTAAAATATTTTTACTATTTAAAATAACTGTTTTCTATTTAAATACATTTTAAAATGTTATTTATTCCTGTGATCAAAGCTACATTTTCAGCATCATTACTCCAGTCTAATATGAGGATTTGCTGCTCAAGAAACATTTTTCATTCATAATGTTACAAAATATTTATATTCAGATAAATGCTGTTCTTTTTAACTTTTTATTCATCAAAGAATCCTGAAAAAGTTTCACAAGTTCAAAAAAAAATTTGGTAGCACACCTGTTGCCATCATTGATAATAAAAGTAATAAATCAGTATTTTAGAATGACTTCTGAAGGATCATGTGACACTGAAGACCGGAGTAATAGCTGATGAAAATTCAGCTTTGCATCACAGAATTAGTTTTTTTTGTTAATGTATATTAAAATAAAAACCAGTATTTTATATTGTAAAAACATTTTGCTGTATTATAGTTTGCATTTTTGAGCAAATATGCAGTCTTGATGAGCATAAGAGACAACTTTTAAGCAGTAGTGTGTGTGTTTATTAAGTGATCAATCGCACCATTTTCACCTGCTTTATCATTAAACTTACTAACAAGATTGAACAGAATTTTATGGTGCATCATGATCACAGATGAGCTGAAATGCACGTCAGTCACTGCAGTCTGCGCCACAAAGAGCCAGCAGTGCACGAATCATCCAGTAGCTGACAGCAGAGAGTCTGAGCCGCTCACCGCGACCCTCTCAGTCTGTATTTGGTTACGCTTCCTGTTGTTCTGCTGAAGTTAGTGGGCTAAAAATGGAAAGTTTTCCGTCTAAAATTAGATTAGGGGACACGAGGGGTAGCGTTTACAGGTATAATCAGCCTGAAATAGAAGCTGAAGCGGGGGTGTGGTTCTTTGTAAAGCCCACGCAGCATCCGCAAATACAAACACATCTACATCTGTGGTCTAATATTATATTAAAATAAGGCTCACGATATTAACAATACCAGACTTTATGTGAATGGAAACGTGTTTGGTTTAGTTGGTGTTTGCATGCTTTCCTGAGAGATCAATAGTGTGTCCTGTTTGTCCCTGCTGTGTGTGTGTTTTAGGTCTGTTCGAGCTCAATATTTAACAGGCTGTGGCAGAACTGAAGCACTGACCCATATACAGCCGCCTGATAACAGCGGCATACATTAAACACTCATCCGACAACTACTGCACACACTTCAAATCATCTGAAACAACTGGTAATCATGTTATAATTTGGTAGTATATTAACTGATAAACTATAAAACAAATCTAATAATTAAAATTAAAAAGGTTTCCTAAAATTAAGGTGTCTAAAATGTAGTTTTTTCCCCATATACATGTATGTACATTTATAAACTAAAAATCAAAGAAATTGAATAAACTAAGAATCTTACTAAAAATTTAAATTTAAATATTTAAAATAATACTTAATAATCAAATATTCAAAATAAGATTTAAAAACAAACAAACAAACAAAAAAATATATATAGTTAAAAAAATAATAATAATAAAAAAAAAAAAAATATATATATATATATACACACACACACACACATACACAGTGTTGGGGAAAGTTACTTTTGAAAGTAATGTGTTACAATATTGAGTTACTCTCTAAAAAGTAACTAATTGCGTTACTTAGTTACTTTTTATGTAAAGTAATGTGTTACATTTCTTTTGCGTTACTTTTTAAATCTGGGCAGGGCTTCCTTGTTTGTTTTTAATATAAAAAGTTCTATTTTTGGCAAATGTAAAAGCCTTTTTACAGCAAAAGCCTCAGGCTTAGAGAAAAGTACATTCACGTCTGTACAGTAGACCACAGAAGAAAAAATGTCAACTCTTCAGCAATAAAAAAAAAAAAAAAAGGAAAACAAATGTTAGATTATCTTGAGCAATTTTTGCTTATTATTATGAATGACTTGGATCATCGAAGGTCTGCAGCAAAGACATTGGTTAATAAAATGGGATTAAATACATATTTGTATTATTTAACATATTTAATTATTGCAGGTTGGCGTTGAATTTCACTGTTTTTATTTATTTTGTGGAATACTGTATCTGTTTTTTTAGTGAGTGAGATGAATTACTGCATGTTCATTTATTCTAGAACTAAAGTAACATCTTACTCACAATTTATCTTAACATGTGGACAGGAGAGCTTTTAATCAATAAATGGGGGAAAAAGTAACTGGTGTTACTTATTTGAAAAAGTAACTCAGATATTTTCTTGTCAATTAAAAAGTAATGCGTTACTTGTTACTTGGAAAAAGTAATATATAACAGTTGTGTTGCTTAATATTTTTTTTAGAACCTGTGATATTTTTTCAGGATTCTTTGATGAATAAAAAAGTAAAAAGAGCAGAATTTATTTAAAACAGAAATCTTTTCTAACAATATACACTAAGCTTGGGGTCAGTATTTTTATTTTCTTTTTTCAAAAGAGATTACTACTTTTGTTCAGCAAAGATGTGTTAAATTAATTAAAAGCTATAGCAAAGACTTCTGTTGTTAGAAAAGATTTCTATTTTGAGTAAATTCTGTTCTTTTCAACTTGTTATTCATCAAAGAATCCAGGAAAAAGTATCACAGGTTCCAAAAAAATATTTGGCAGCACAACTGTTTTCAACATTGAGAATTCTAATAATAAATCAGTATATAAGAATGATTTCTGAAGGATCATGTGACACTAAAGACCAGAGTAATGGCTGATGAAAATTCAGCTTTGCATCACAGGAAAAATATATATATTTTTAAAAATATGAAACATAAAAAATATGTATCTTAAAATAGAAACAATAATTTTGTTTTATTTTTTGTATTTGTGATCAAATAAACAGTCTTGCTGCGATAAACAATAAATATGAAATTATTATAAGTATTGTAAATATGAAAAGATTATAAACTACCAGTCAAAAGTTTTTGAACAGTATTTTTAATTTTTTAATTTTACTCTTCTGCTCACCAAGCCTGCATTTATTTGATCCAAAATACAGCAATATATATAATATGTATATAACAATAGCGAAGTAGAACTATAAAAAATAAAAAAAAATATTAAAGACTGTTCAAAACTCCTGTGTTGTGGTTTGTTGCCAAGGCGTTGCTATTCATGTGCAGTGTTTTTTTAAGTATGTATGCAGTTGCTAGTGTGTTCTGAGTGGTTGCCAGGATTATTTGCTATAGTCCTTGGTTGCTATAGTGTTAAGTGTTTTAGCATGTTGCTATGCAAACCTTTGATTTGAAGCAAAGTACCTAAAAGACTGTCTATTTACAGATTTAAATGAATTTAAGAACTACAGTCCCATGCACTACAAATGACAATCTAATTAAAAATGTCAAAAGCTTTTGATGAAGATTTTTTAATTATTACATTTTTTAAGAAGTCTCTGCTCACCAAACCTGCATTTATTTGATCCAAAACACAGCAAAATTAGTAATATTGTGAAATATTTTTACTATTTAAAATAACTGCTTTCTATGTAAATATATTTAAAAATGTAATTTATTCCTGTGATTTCGAAGCTGAATTTTAGCATCATTACTCCAGTCTTCAGTGTCACATGATCCTTCAGAAATCATTCGTTCTAATATTCTAATTTGCTGCTCAAGAAACATTTAATATTATTTTTTATAAAAAAATCTAATAAAAAACTGACTCCAAGTTTTTGAATGGTATAGTGTATAATGTTACAAAAGCTCTTTATTTCAGATAAAATAGTGATTTTGTATCTTTCAAAGAATCAAAGAATCCTGAAAAAAAGTACTGTTTTAAATATTGAAAATAATAAAAAATAATCATCATAATAATCATCACAATAATAATAAATGTTTGTTGAACAGCAAATCAGCATATTAAAATGATCTCTGAAGGACCATGTGACACTGAAGACTGGAGTAATGATGCTGAAAATTCATAATGTTGCCATTATGTGAATAATATGCAATCAAAAAAGTAACTATAATCTGATTAGCATTTAAAAATGCATTATAATTCCGAGTAAATTTTTGTAATCTGATCACATAATCCAGATTGCATGTAATCATTTACTACCCAGCACTTTCAAGCATATATACTGAATGGTAAGCGTACAAACCATCATCCAGATAGGCCTGATCCAGGTTCTCCTGCTTGATGGTGACTCTCACAGGACTGACGTTTCTCTGGTGCTGCACGGGCAGGTACGTTTGCTGATGGCTGCGGGCCGGCGGGGATCTCCCTGTGGTTGGGGACGCCCTCGAGCCATACGCCTTCTGATGGGCCGCAGCGGAGCACAGCTCTGAGATATCGAGGGTGGGAAACAGTGAGGCGGCTGTTTGGATGCTGTCACCTGCTATGGTGTGCTGATAGGTGTTCGGCACATATGTAGACACAGAGGTCGCGTGAGCTGCCGCGTGAGCCGGAGAGCTGGCGAGAACTCCTGGCACCGTGTGATCCAGCGAGTAGCGGATGGGTGCGTGTTGTGGGGCAGCAGGGTACATGCAGTGAGCTCGCTGATACGACGGGCCGGTCGGCATCATGCAACCATCCGCAAGATGGCGAGACGGAGGAGAGATGCCCACGATGGGACGCTCAGCACGGCCAAACTGTGCGTACTGGTATTCTTCAAGCGGCTCTGTTTTAATTTGTGGCACTGGAGAGAAAATAGATCAGTTTTAAAACAAAACATGGGGGTATCTGTGACCCTGGACCACAAAACCAGTCATAAGTAGCACGGGTATATTTGTAGCAATAGCAGGGGTCTACAGTGCAACTATTATACTCAGATTTTCAACTGAAAACTACTGCACCATGTGCGACTTTTGTTTGCGCTGAAGGGAGCTCCAAAGGTTTCTATGTGTTTTTGCAACTTTAAGTAATGTATCACAGACAAACAAATTGTAGAGAGTAAGGCTGCTTGATTATGGCAGAAATCATAATCATGATTATTTTGGTCAACCATTATTACTATTAACTCACCAAAGTATTTAAAAGTAAAAAAACATGCATTTTTAGGTTAGACTTTAAATTTTGATGTTAAATCCACTATTGTATTGTATATAAATATTCTACAGACACAGTATACACAGTATTAAAGGTGCCATAGAATGGAAAACTGTATTTACCTTGGCATAGCTGAATAATAACAGTTCTGTACATGGACGTGTCATACCTTGAGTCTCAAACACGATCATTTCTTCCTTCCTATATAAATCTGGTGTTTGCAAAAGACCACTGAAAAATAGGCTAATCCTAACATAACACAGACTATGGCATTATAGTCGCAATCATTAATAATCACGCCCCCAACATTTGCATAGCCCAATCATCAGAAGTTCTGCAGGTAGGCTATTGTGAAAAAAACAAAACAAAGCAAGGACAACAGCGGAAATGGCAGATCACGGGAATAAATGTTATGTTCCAGGTTGTGCAGGGATGGGTTGGTGTCTGTACTCAGAAAGGCAAGGAAAACAAATAAGGCGTTCTAATAAAATAAGGCGAGCCACTAGAGGGACACAGTTAACTTCTTGCTAGCAGTAGCCTGTTACATTGCAGTACATAAGATTTCACTTACCACATAAACAGAGTAAGGAGAGATGACTGCGCAGGCAATGGTGAATGATTTATAGATCCTTAGCATCACTAACAAGCATCTAAACTTGTAAAATATGTGGTAAGTACTGCCGCTGTAGTATAAAGTTACACAGAGCAGGTACAATTGCAAATCTCAAAAGTCAAAAGTAAAATGATTGTGCATTCGAAACGGCAATTTCAATGCTCCGAATATTAATAGCGGCCTGGGCTCTGTGATTAAATATATATTTTCCTCCATGTGCGAGCTACTGAAATGAGCCGCTCTGTGAAACAGCCAATCAGAGTAGAGCTCATCATTTTTATTCTTGAACCTTACAAATAAGGTAATAACAGAGCATTTCATTCTAGGGACAAATCCTAGGGTTGTAAATGGACCTGTCAAACGTTTCTGGAGAATTTTTGCCCTTTCCTATGCCATATATCTTCTATGTAGATATCAGAGAACAATGCAAAATATTGTATCAATGCATTCTATGGCACCTTTAAGTTAACTGTAATTAAATTACAGAAAAAACATACATGAATGAGAAGGTGTGTCCAAACTTTTGGTCTGTACTGTATATTTTTCTGTTTATTAACAGTTTTTACTCTACATTTGTGCAGTTTTCAGTGGGTTAGTGATATTTTTTAAATATATATAAATTAATAAATAAATATTTTTTAAATGGGTTTTTATACAAAAACTGCTTTTTTATGTAAATTTACTTTATAAAAGACCCACATTTCTAACTTTAATTCATGGGGATAACATGGATAATTTCACATGGTTTAGTCTAAGATTTTTGCCCATCTTTTGGAAAATCCAGTTTTAAAAGTAAAAAAAAACAACTACAAATAACTTTTACCAGTAGGTGGCTGCAGAGCTCCACTATTTGCTATTTGCTATTTGCCCACCTGAAAGATATTTTTTCACAAGTTTTTTCAGTTGAATTCATATCTACAGTACAGACTAAAAGTTTGGACACACCTGAATGAGAAGGTGTCCAAACTTTTGGTCTGTGCTGTACATCAATGGAAAGCGTATTTATTCAGCTTTCAGATGATGTATAAATCTCAATTTCAAAAAATGTAACTTATGACTGGTTTTGTGGTCCATGGTCACATTTGTTTATAAAATGACTGAAGGTTTTACCTGAGAGGGGTGTGAAGGTGAAGTTTTGAGGCTGGCTGCATTTCTTCTTCCCGTTCAGCACATGAAATTTGACTTTGACCGGGTGGTAAATGTTGGGGTTTCGATATGGAGGGATTTCCAAGTAGAGCAGGTTCTGATAAAAACACATTAAAGCGTACATTAAACTTTTGCACAGCTTTGCTTAAGGCTGTGTATTACAAATAGTCTGAAGTACTTACAGACGTGCATTTGTCTCTGTAAACCTTCGCCTCAGCCTCCCATATCTGTAGGTCAGCTGAAAAAATGAAAGTATTTTCAATGCTGAAAAAAGCATTAAATAATATTTCAAACATAAGATGAATAACATGTTTTATGAATAACACAATCAGCCTTTTAAAATAATTTCTGAAGGATCATGTGACACTGAAGACTGGAGTAATGATGCTGAAAATTACAGTTAAAGTAAAAAGTTTACAGATATACAAATAAGAGGGATTGTACAAAATGCATGTTATTTTTTTTTTGCAGTACTGATCTGAATAAGATATTTTACATAAAAATATGTTAACATAGTACAAAAGAAAAAAATAATAGTTGAATTTATAAAAATGCCTCAAAAGTTTACATGCACTTGATTCTTAATACTGTTTTGTTACCTGAATGATCCACAGCTGTGTTTTTTTGTTTAGTGATAGTTGTTCATGAGTCCCTTGTTTGTCCTCAACAGTTAAACTGCCTCCTGTTCTTCAGTAAAATCCTTCAGGTCCCACAAATTCTTTGGTTTTTCATCATTTTTGTGTATTTGTACCCTCTCCAACAATGACTGGATGATTTTGAGATTTATCTTTTCACACTGAGAACAACTGAGGGACTCATATGCAACTATTACAGAAGGTTCAAACACTCACTGATGCTCCAGAAGGAAAAAACATGCATTAATAGCTGGGGTAAAAACTTTTTGAATCTGAAGATCAGGGTAAATTTACTTATTTTGTCTTCTGGGGAAAATGTACACATCTTTATTCTGTTCAAAAGTTTTCAGTTTTCAAAAGTTTGCTCTTAATGCATGTTCAGTGAGTGTTCATCAGCCTTCTGTAATAGTTGCATATGAGTCCATCAGTTGTCCTCAGTGTGAAAAGATGGTTCTCAAAATCACACAGTCATCATTAGAGGGTTCAAATTCACAAAGATGCTGGAAAACCAAAGAATTTGTGGGACCTGAAGGATTTTTCTGAAGAACAGCAGGCAGTTTAACTGTTCAAGACAAACAAAGGATTCATGAACAACTATCACTAAACAAACAAACAAAACAAAAAAACTAAAAATGCAGCTGTGGATCATTCAGGTAACAAAACAGTTTTAGGCATCAAGTGTATGTAAACTTTTGAAAAGAGTCATTTTTATAAATTCAACTATTTTTTTCCCTTGTGGACTATATGTAAACGTCTTTTATGTGAAATATCTTATTCAGTGATAAATAAAAAATAACATGCATTTTATACGATCCCTCTTATTTTGGTAAAATAATTGACATTTTGCAGATTCCGCAATTATTTAAAATTGTAATAATATTTCACAGTATTACTGATTTACTGTATTTTTGATCACATAAATGCAGCCAAGGTGAGCGATTTCTTTCAAAAAACATCAAAAATATCCTACTGACCCCAATCTTTTAAGTGGGTAGTGTACTTTTTTTAAACTTGGAACTAATTTACATCCGTCCACAAACACACGCCCATGTGCATTCTCACTATTTAATGTTGCAAGCCACAACAAATATCTTCTACATGAGCAACAGAGAGAAAGTTTTCATGCATAGTGGATGAAACTCCCACTCTCCTGCTGTGTTACTTCTGCTCTGCAACCCTCACGTTAAGTACAGGAAAGGAAAGAGACTCTGTGCTTGTAGATGCTATCTGTGCAGCGCATAACCACATCCTCTCGCACCGCACTGCACACCTAAATGGAAAGTGCAGCTAAAACTTTGCTTGCGTCAGAAAGTGTAGGCAGTCTCTATAGGATGTCAGTGTGAGTCATGGCTGATATATGCTATTGTCCTCAAGTTCTGTGACACTGAGATTTCACTCGGCCTCTGCTGGACGCTGCCATTAAAACATTCTTGATGTTTAAACTTTAATATTTAAAACTAATCTTGCTACCCTTATGTAGACTCTTAAACTTTAATAATATGACGTTATTAAAGTTGCATGCATAATAATTATAAAATAATGAGTTTATAGAGTTTAGCATGCAATTAGACATAACAGCGCCCCAAAAGTATTTAATATCAACTATCAGTAAACATAGGTTTTTGATATAGAATTAATGTCTAAATGTTCTGTATAGTGCGTAGGTGTTGGTTCTGAGGTTTCTGACGTCTTTAAACACTGACAGACAAACTGGCGGCTATGTAGACGTGTGTGTGTTTATGCAAGCTTTGCAAGGCTTATCTTTTTTTTCACTTGTGTTGTTGCAAAGGTTGGCCAAACCATACTGCAGTCTACCATGCAACCCAGAGCCTGGACCACCATTTTCAGCATATGCAAAGCATATCAATACGACTTCAAACAAATCGTATGCTAATTTTCTGCACAGATGGCTGATAGCGCCTGGAGAAGTCAAATATTAAAAGAGTTATATGTCGATGGCCAGAGCTGTTAACACACTGCAGCACAAAATCAGAAGCTGAGGATCGACTTTCACACTTTGTCAGCTTTTTTGAGAGTTATTCATTCCTGCAAAGTGAGATTAACATCTTGCTATCTGAATTTACACCTTAACTGATTAGTTTTTACTGAAACTGTAAACATAAGGTTGAAGGATGTTCGTCTTTCAGCCTAATGAGTCACATCAGAGAGACAGAGTATTTGAACACATAAAACATTATTGCATTAGATTACAAAAAGTATATTTTGTTAGTTCATCATATGACAACATTCACACATTTTTAAGTGTGTCCGAATAAATTTTCCAGCCACTGATGACCTCTCTTTGCTCTCTAGACACCCACATTAGCCACTGAAATACACATTGGTTTACCATTGCACTTATAATCAAAGCCATTCCTGTCACTGCAGAGTTTTACTCACCATGCATTTTCTCAAAGAAGATGACTTTGGACTCTGAGGTGAAGTTCTGGCCCCGAAGGATCATCTGTAGTCCGCCCAGAACCGAACAGTGGTCCAGGTCCTGACATTCTACTGCTGGATGCTCGTGAGCGGACCTTTGAGCTGTACAAGATGCATTTAATATACAAAATATGATATTTGAACATTCTGATTTCATCAGCATGATGACTGTGCATGATTGGCCAAATAACAAGTGCACAGTTACAAAACCTACAGATTTTTTTGAAAATACTAAATACTATAAAAAAAGGTAAAACACTATAATTAAATATAATACACATATTATAACTGGGTTAACAATTTATGAATTCTATACAAAAAAAAAGGATTTTATACATGCAAAAAACATACATGGTTAAAATAGTGAGTTTGAAATAAACAAGTTTCAATGCATACAGCATTCAATAGCCTGCGAGGCCACTTGGAGAGAGATCCACTGGCCGCCGGGTTGAGGAACGTGGACACGGAAGACCAGTCTCACTCGTGTGTTTTTCCGCCCCACATCCGTCTCTCCTTTCTTCAGCTCGATGTCGGCATTTCTCAGTTTCAGGATACCAGCGCAGTCAACTCTAAAAATGTGAAAGAACATCTAGAATGCAAATCATGGTTCTTTCATCACGTCCTGTTTCTGTTTTATTAATCTCTGGCTTTTTAATAGTCTTAGAATGGAAGCAGGGAATGTTTATACACTATCCCACTGTTTAACAGACGAGGCTAGGCCTAGACTAAAATGTAAGTCTGAGCTGTTTCAACTGAAAGAAACTTGCACTGGCTGAATTAAAAATATATCGGTGCCTTTGTTGGTCTCAAAATGCACACCAGTAATGTTTTTTTCTAAGCACTTCTATAAAAATTAATCCTGGCCATAATACATGCATGTTATCTGCAACGGTATGTTATAATCTATTTAATGGCTTCAGCCACATTTAAACAACTATATGTGACCCTGGACCACAAAACCAGTCATAGGTATTAATTTTTTTAAATTCTGAATTCACAAATCAGGGTGCAAAAAATCTAAATATTGAGAAAATTGCCTTTAAAGTAGTCCAAATAAAATTCTTAGCAATGCATATTACTAAACAAAAGTTTTGATATATTTACAGTAGGAAATTTACAAAATATAACATGAAACATGATCTTTACTTAATATCCTAATGATTTTTGGCATAAAAGAAACAACGATAATTTTAACCCATACAATGTGTTTTTGGCTACTGCTAGAAATATATCTGTGCTACGTAAGACTCAAGGTTTTGTGGTCCACAGTCACATATAATATAAAACTCCATGATGCAAAAAATAATGAAATAATTTGAAGGATAAAATTCACACAAATTATCCAAATTTACAATTAAAACCACTGCTGGATTTTTGCAATTGTATATTTGACTCAAAACCTCATAGCTAGACTAAGTTGTCACATTTTTACCCGATGTGATTTCATTATATTCTTACACAGCTCTCATGTTCTCCTTGGGTTCCAGTGGCACCTCTAGGACCTTGGTTCCACACAGCGTTCGTTCCTGACTGTTGGTGGTGACGGTCTTGCCGGTGATGCGATGGACCTGGTAGAAAGCGTGAGGTCTGAGGTTCCTGTCGTCAGCCGTGCCGATGAAGACTTGTAGAGCCAGCGGCTCCGTCCCGGTGTACCCTCGCAACTGAGACAGAAAACCACAGTTTATCTCTGTACATGCCTCACACTATACCAACAAAGCGTGAACTAGCATTTGAAGATAAACTCTAAATAAAAAAGTGTGATTGTGGTTGTATTTCAAAAAGTGCCAGTGTTTTGGTGATTTTTAGTGGATGTATGAAGTCATTTATCTTCATTCTCAACAGTAATGATGCCAACACTTTGTGAGATATGCATACTAGCTGAGTGAAAGGTTTAGTCAGTGTAGATGATTTGACATATTGTCTCAGCGATAGCAATGACAAAAACACGGATCCTCATTTCCCTAAATGTGGACACAGCACTTCGCGCCGTAACAGGGAAATAACGTCACCACAATCATTGCATTATCTCTCCCTCTCTATCTCCCTGCTTGTTTCTCTTATCAAGCTTTTTACGGACAGTCGCCTCAGTTTCGCCGACACACTTTCAAATCGCTTTCACAAGTGTTTGCGCACATTTTCACACGCAGCGATTCTCGAGAATTGTTATATTCGCTCCCCACGCATCCTTACAAAACCATACAAAACCAACCGCCCTCCGCCCTCCCACGGCTTTGACTTTTCTTCTAAATACACAGCATTGTCCTCGATTTACCTGAACGACAGGATGGCCTCCGGCAGACGCTTTGACGGCTCCTCGGCTGCCCTCCGTCTCGTAGTGGGCCCGGTGGTGTTGTCTGGGTTGAACGTCTATACTGAGCTCATAATGCTCAGTGCTGCTGGGAAGAGCCCAGTCCAACGCAGGCAAGGCGGCCATCGGCATACTAAAAGATGAGATACGGTTCAGTCACAATAACCATCAGATCACTTGTTTGATAACACTTCTTCATTGGCAACCTTGAACATCCATGTAAGCTTTCAAATGCAGAAAAGGTTCTTCATACACTCTTAAAAATAAAGGTTTGAAAAGGGTGTTTTTGCAGTGGTGCCATAGAAGAACCATTTATGGTTCCCCAGAGAACATTTAAAAAAATCTAAAGAACCTTTTCCGACTATAAAGAACCGTTTCTGCATTTGAAAGGTTCCATGAATGTTCAAGGTTCTTCATCGAACCATCAATGCCAATAAAGAACCTTTATTTTTAAGAGTGAAGTGGATTTTTAAAACGTTCTTAAAAATCGTACTTTTAAGAATTGTTCACTGAAAGGTTCTTTGGGGAACCAAAAATGGTTCTTCAATGGCATCACAGCAAACAAACCCTTTGGGAACCTTTTTTTTTTAAAGAGTGTAATTAACAGGTTCTGGGAATAAAAATCCATAGGGGCCACATAATGAAACTATTCTGGTTCACTCTGAAAATCTTGTGTTTTTATTGCTCATAGGTTGCTCTTTCACAGCTCAGGAGACTTATGTGAGCGTTAATCTCATCTCAGATGTTTCCTAAACTATATTAGAAGAAATAAAAATAGACATGTTGTAAAACCAGCTAAGCACAAAGCTATAAAAATGGCTTAGATCATTTACTATTGAGATGATTTGATGAGAAATGTTTAAGTTCACATGGTATCTTGGTACTAGATTCTAGAAAAGACATGTGAGATTGAGGCCTTTTGAAGTCTACAATGAATCTCATCGTTGCCAGGAGAAATGACAGATGTATTGAGAGATCTCATCTTTGTTTTTTTCCTGTGGGTTGTGGTGCTGGTTATAATTAGTTGCTTGTGCTTACCTCATTTTTACAGTTTTAAAAATAAAGGTTCCCCTTTTGTAGCATAAAGAACAGTTAACAAACCTTTTGTGCAATGCCATATTTCTAGATATGGTAAAGGTTCTTTATGGAACCGTTGATACAAATAAAGAACCTTAATTTTTGAGTGTTAGTGGATAAAGGCTGTTAAATGAACAATGGCAATGTTAAATGGCTGTTAAATGAATTTCAAGGCTGTTACTTTATCACTAGGCGGATTAATTGATCGATTACATCATACCTACAAACCCCTGCAAGAGCCTGACTGGACCAGTTGGCAGGCATGAAATAGCGCGACTCCATTGTGAATTCTTTTTTCGCTTCCGTCATAGTTGGGAACATGCCCGCCTGGCTATCCGTGTACACAGAATACTCTAGATTAGGTCGGACGATCTTAGTAGGGACTGGTTTAGCCAAGCTGTTACTGAGGTTGCTCATGGAATCCTCCAAGTCTGCCAGAGCATAGAACTCGGCAGGCTCTTCTCGGCCAAAACGCGGGCTTTGAGATCTCTGGGTCTCGTACTCGGCGTAAGTGCGCTTCCCCTGCGGAGAAGCCGAGCGGGAACGTGGAGAGGTGGGACGGCGGTCCAGGACGGTGTCTTCTGTGATGCTGGTGCGAGGAGACGTGTTGGGAGAACCCGCTTGGATGGCCTGCAACATCGGACAAAGGACGGCTTCGGTCACCCCGGCTGGAATTCCTTCACCAACTCCGGGAGAGATGCAGGGAGAATAGCCATCTGAGTGCCAGCTAGTAGAAGACGTGCTACTAGCTGGACTGAGGCATTGGCCCCTACTATCCCTGTAGGGGATGTCAAGCATGGGCCGAGTGATGTTCACAGGGTTGGTGGGGACATGGTCATGCTGGTAGAGGTCAGGACAGGTGATTTCAATTCTCGGGCCGTTGCCTTGAAGCGCTCCGGGGTGGCTGGCAAGCAAGGAGGAGTGTCCAAAAGCCTGTCTAAGGTTAGATTGCCCATAGGTGAGAAGGTCATCGGTGGGGTGACGATGGGAAAGCTGGCATACAGACTCCTCACCATACAGATGAACGTTTGGGGAAGTCTGATTGGCAACGTGGCTGGAGGGGATGCCAGCATCATCAACTATAAACAAATGGGAAAACATATTAATAGCCCTTTCAATACATTTTTACCTGTGTATACATAGTATTACACTGTTGTTTAAAAGTTTGGGATCAGTAAGTTTCTTATAGAAGTTTCTTGGTGTATTTATTTGATCAAAAATCCAGAAAAAAAAACTGTAATATTATGAAATATTATTTCTATCTAAAACAATTGTTTTCTATGTCAAAATATTTTAAAATGTAATATATTCCTGTGATGCAAAGCTGAATTTTCAGCATCATTACTCCAGTGTTCAGTATCATAAAGTTATTTATTATCAATGATGAAAACAGTATTTTGTTGGAACTTCTTTAAGAAATATAAAGTTAAAAAGCATTTAGTTAAAACAGCATTTATTTAAAATAGAAATATTTGAAACAAAATAAACTACCATGTGGTGAGTAAATTTTTATTCTTTATTTTAATTTTTTTTAAGAAAAAAAATAAATTACAGTTGGTGAACAGAAGAGACTTCTTTAAAAAGCATTAAAAATGACAGTGTATATATTTATAGTGGTTCAGTTTAATTATAAATTATTTATTATATTGTTTAATATGTAAATCAAACAAGGATTACTGGAGGTTACAGGAGTTTTTTTTTTAGAATTTATAGTTTTAACTCAAAAATTGCTGACAAAAATAAATTAAAGCAATTAAAAAGTATTTAATAATTAAAAAATAATACTTTTATTCAACAAGGATCTGTTAAATTGATAAAAAGTGACAGCAAAGTCTTATATTGTTAGAAAAGATATCCGTTTTCATCAAAGAATCCAAAAGGTTCCAAATATTTTGATAAAAGTAATACATCAGCATATTAGAATGATTTCTGAAGGATAATACGCCACTAAAGACTGGAGTAATGATGCTGAAAATTCAGCTTTGCATCACAGGAATAAATTATATTTTAAAACATAATAAAATAGAAAACCACTATTTTAAATTGCAATAATATTTCAGCTTTTTTCTGTATTTTTAATCAAGCAACTGCAGCCTTGATGAGCATAACATTCTTTAAAAACAAAAAAAATCTTACTGATCCCAAACTTTTGAACAGTAGTACATAATCAACCGGATGTTTATAGAAAGTTTCCTGTAAATACCTAGGCTCCAATACTAGAGAACTAAACGGTTAGCTGCACTGAAAGTTTCCACAACACCTTTGGTTTCACATAATGTGTGTAACCTACATTTAAACCCAAGCTATGCATCTCCAACTCTGCAAAGCCAAATAGCACCAATACCATGATAATGCAAATGAAATAGTAGGGTAATAGCATTTTATCCTTTGACTAAATTGAATTATCATGCACATACCATAGTATGTGTTAGTAACAATGCAGTAACGTTACCATGGTATGATAAAGTATCACTAGGAGTTTTCTATTTGTAAGGTAAACGATTAATTCTTTCACAATTATTTATTTAGTATGAAATTAAAACATGGTAAATCATAAGAGGACAGAAAAAAACACTTGTTATGGTAGAAGAGGGTGTGAAAAGTTTTACAATTATGATTAATAACTAGTAATATCCACTAACCTTGGTCATCTGGAGGCAAGTCAGGTTGGTTGTACAGGAAAAGTAATGGAAAGTCCAGTTCTTCTTGACCATCGATATTTTCGTATAAATTATTCATTGGACAAGTTTTCAAGCTAACGTTACCTCAGTGAAACTTATTTTAAAAGTCAGAGAGAAATGGAAAAGTACAATTAATCGATCCCAGGATAATTTTCCACGAAATAAAAACAGTTATCGATAGTTTCTAAGGCAACGGAACGAAGTGTCACTCAGCGCGCTCCCGCTCTACTGATGATTCGATGGCGTTTGAGAGCGCGAGAGATGCTGAGCAGCTTCCTGTTTGAAAAGAAACTCCCTCACAATCCTCTGCGTGTGAAACTACGACTACAACAAACGTGTGTACGATTATTTGGTGAGAAAGTGATCGAAAACAGTTTTCAGTGCTGTAGAACACACTTATTGAGTGAGTTAAGTGTAAACTCGGTTAATTTTAACACGTAGAGCAGTGTGTACTTGTAATAAGTAGCAAAACCACAGTCTGATGACCTCAGACAACCTCAGATATAAACAAAAACAAACCCCCCAAACTTCGTTTAATTAGGCTACATTTTAATAGCATAGATTTTAACGCGTTTCAAACTCATCACTAAAGCCCTAAACATATTTTGACTTGAGGTTTATGTTTTCATTGTGCTTCTTGTTTATAGTATTTGAATAACATTTTAGGCCTTGTTGGGTTAAGTTGTAAACATTGAATTAATCCATTGGAATAAGTTATCTTTCAGACTCTTAAAGGCACCGCGGGTATTTTTAGAATGACAGGTGCAAATGATGCTTGTCTTTTTGTTTTCATATGATTCCTGTCGTTTACACCTGTCCATCCTCATGTTCCCTTATAAAAGTCGGTTTTCCTTAGCAACAACAATGGCGCCATCTGCTGGACTGACCTTTGAAAGCGTGTCTTTAATCACAAAGCGTACTTGACATGACATTTCAAGCAGTGACAGCAGTGTGACAAACTACACTGCATGAGAAAGAGCGCAATTAAAAATCCATTTACAAAGCTATAGAAAAGGAAACCCACAGATAAAATAATTTTACTGTGCTTGTATGTTTCTGTAGACTATCATTAAAAAATGAAATAGTTTTACTATTTAAAATAACTGTTTTCTATTTGAATATTATTTTAAATGTAATTTATTTCTGTGATCAAAGCTACATTTTCAGCATCATTAGTATTCAGTGTCACATTTTCCTTTAGAAATCATTCATTGCTGATTTACTGTTTAAGAAACATTTTTATTATTATCAATATTTAAAACGGTTGAGTACATTTTCGGGGTTCTTTGATGAATAGAAATATCCAACGATCAGCATTTATCTCAAATAAAAATCTTTTCAAAATCAGAAATTATAGAATTAATACTTTTATTTAGCTAGGATGCTTTAAATTGATCAAGTGATGATAAAGACATTTATGATGTTACAAAAGATTTCTATTTTAGATACATTTTGGTCTTCTGATCTTTCTATTGATAAAAAAAAAAAACTAAAAACCAAAAATCTACTCAGCTGTTTTTAACATAATAAATGCTTTTTGAGCAGCAAATCAGCATATTAGAATGATTTCCTGAAGGATCATGTGACTGGAGTAATGATGCCAAAAATTCATCTTTAAAATCACAGGAATAAATTACATTTTAAAATATATCCAAACAGAAACCAAATATTTTAAATAGTAAAAATATTTTCCTGTTTTGCTGTACTAAATTAAATAAATGCAGGTTTGGTGAACAGAAGAAACTTCTTTAAAAAGCATTAAAAATCTTACTGTTCAACAACTTTTGACTGGTGGGGTATATATTTATGTATAGTGGTTCAGAGTATTCTGTGTATTAATTATAAATTATTTATTATATTGTTTAATATGTAAATCAAACAAGGATTACTGGAGGTTATTTTTTTAGAATTTAATATATAGTTATTGAATAATTAAAAAAAATAATACTTTTATTCAACAAGGATCTGTTAAATTGATAATAAAAAAGTGATGATAAAGACATATAATAATGTTACAAAGATTTCTATTTTAGATAAACGCTGTTCTTCTGATCTTTCTATTCATCAAAGAAAACTGAAAACAAAAAATCTACTCGGCTGTTTTTAACATAATATTTAAAATTCAAATAGAAACCAATTATTGTAAATAGTAAAAATATTTTACATTTTTTACTGTTTTTGCTGTACTGGATTAAAATATGCAGGTTTGGTGAACAGAAGAAACTTCTTTAAAAAGCATTAAAAATCTTACTGTTCAAAAACTTTTGACTGGTAGTGTATATATTTATGTATAGTGGTTCAGTGTATTCTGTGTATTAATTATAAATTATTTATTATATTGTTTAATATGCAATTAAAACAAGGAATACTGGAGGTTACAGGGGGTTATTTTTTAGAATTTAATATATAATTTTAACTCAGAAATTTCTAGTAAATTTCACACACTTAATTACGAAACAGTTTGCACCAAGTAAAACATTAAATTCTGAAGGAATGTGAAATGAAAGTGTATTTTAACATTTTTTTTTTAATTCAGTTATTTGTATTAATTATATTTCCTGTTTTATTTATTGTTAAACCCCCCTTTTTCACCCAGAGCATTTAGGATCATAACATTACTTTTTAAGATTCAGTGTATGATTTCCTTGCATCCTTGCCATGCCACCATCTTTCTCCTCTTTATTTCATAGCTGCATGCTCTGAGGGTCACTGTCAGTGCTGTTACCATTAAGCTTTTGAGACAGGTTGTTAATCTAGTTGTTTTTGCTGTGTCATCCGCCATGTTAAGTGATTCATAAGGTAATTTCACAGTGTTGTTATTACTGTCAGGGCTGTTAGCTACTGGTTCCCAAGTGTAACACCACTGACAAAAGAGCATCCAGACAATGACAAAATAAACCTATTACCTCAAAAACAATGACAAATCATTATGACCTTGTATTAGAAAAAAGAAGATAGTTTAATTAATGATATATCAAAGTAGATTTAATATGCGTTTGATGAGTTTAATTTCTCCTAGAGGAAAAATCAATACCTCTCAAAGAAAAATCTGAAAAACAACCGAATCAACCTCAAAGCAGCCTGTCTATCAATGCTCACGTGCGTCCGGTAAGAGAAAGTCAAACGCGTTAGTTCGGTGGACACCGGTCGGAGCCCGCGCTGGCTCCTGTTGCCACAGCAACCACTGAGGAGAAATCCGTGCAGCTTCTTATGCTGTAGCATTACCGCAATGAGGGGGATGTAGCAGTTGTGGTCGGACAGATGGGACCTCAAGATTGACTGTGACTCACCACAAAGCGACGAGAAAAAGAAAATGTGGCGGTAATAGACGATTCTTACATTGGACTGGAGGGACGAAGCTGGAAATGACTGCTTTCGAGCCGCAATCAAGACCTGAGGGTGAGTGTCATTGACGATAACTGCGGATTATAAACGTTTACAGCTTATGGTATAAACATCGAGTCTGTTTATTAAATTGTTTACATGCATCAAATGTTTAGATGCGTTTTTAACGCATAATCAACGTTTCAGCGCAACGCATTCGATGGACATCTACGACGCCGCGGAGCGCGACTTTTTTTTTTTTCCAAAGGCAAACATGTGAGGCAAATTAGTTTGAATAATTAATTAGATTTATCCGAGCTGTCATTTAAATACTAACACGGCTTAAGCCGTTAGAAAAGCGAAGGCGCTAAATAACAAAACATACGCCTCAACGCGACAGATAACCTTATCGTTATTTGTGCGATTAGCCACTACTTGTGTTTGTTTAATGTAAAAACTACAATCGTTTTTTTAAAATATCAGTACATTTGTTTCTTCGTCTGTTTCTCTGATAAAATCCACTCGATGAATTTGAAGTAAAAACCTGTTGGACCAGCAATTGAGATTAAAAATTACAGCTAGTAATGAAGCAAAATAGTGATTGCTGAGAGTTTTGATTGATTAAATTGTATTAGTTCGATTAGAATTTGAATTTTATGGTTTTGTAAACAACTCATGTCAGCTAATTAAACATATTGTCATTTATAGTTGATAAATGTCAAATGCATTGCACATATAGGCCTATTACTATATCTATAACTCAATAATTTAACTGATGGATCTGAAATTTAGTCTTTCTGTGAATAAGTCTGTGGCCAAAAATGTAAGTAAAATAATTCTAAACACCTATTTTATTACACTATGCACAAATCAATTGTCAAGAGCTGTGTGAATGATTTGAAGAGTTATTTTCTTGAGCACATAATATCTAGCAGTATCAGACTCCTCACTAATGAACTGTGAATACAGTCATTGAGAGAACTATGGAGAGAGAGAGAGAGAGAGAGAGAGAGAGTGCGTCTTAGCATGTTATATAATGTCTTATGTGGAGGATGAATTGTAATTACCTCACTGAAAAAGCCTCTCGAAAGCCATCATTAATAGAGTCTGCCACTTTAAAGAGAGTGCTGGATGCAAGACACAAAAACATATTATTAAAACTATAATGCATGTTTAAAAGCATCATCCTAGCTTTCATGAGAAACATGCGAGTGTGTTCTAAAGATGGAAAGATTCTAAGAAGTGCTTTGCACCTCAGCCCCGATTATACTTATTTATGACGACAGCGTTCAGCCTTGGCAATGTTCCCAATTGCAAAATGGCATGTCTTGGCCAAACCCAGCGGTCACTTGAGGATGAGTTGATCATTTAGGACTTTTCTGTTGCATTACAGATGTATCCCTTCTTCCGGGTTCACTGTAAACTAGGCCACTGGTTACCTGTGTGGGTTGGACTGTTTTATACCTGCGCTTCAGTGAATAGAATGGCTAACTCAAATGTGAAATCACCACTGAGCTGTCACACTAAATCAGGAACAACTGCAAAAAAGCAAGCATTTTTTTTTTACTGCATGGCCAGAAGTGACCAAAAATAAGGCTGTGCTTCAAAATGAAACTCTTTTTGTTTTCAAAAGCTCTTCCAACATATTGAACCGGTCTGAAAATATTTCTGTAACGCTTCTATTGTAGTTCATCTTTGTCACGTACCTTGTTTTGCTGGACAGTCTGATATCCTTCTGTTCAGTTGTCAAGACAAAGGTACATTTGGTGCTGATGTCCGGACGGCTCCGCTGGGTGCGATGAGTGCCTGTCAGTTCTGGCAGAAATTAAATTACTGGTCAGAATGAATTGATAGGAGATTTATTTACCTGTATTGGGCATTCGGTCTCTTCAGTTTTGCACAGAAATCAATCGTAGTTGCATTGCTAGCTGATAATACACCTCATTCCTTTCATGTTGAACTAGATCCCAAAATTAGACTCACGCTTTTTAAATACTCATTCAAGGTCTTAATTTTGTAAGTAAGTAATTAAAATCATGTAAAATTATTTTAAAAATCATATATTCCTAATCATAACATGTAGAGAATCTTACCAATAGTTCACAGTAATTTAAAGCTATTTGGTGAAACAATTGGAAATAACAATAAATACAAAGAATTGTTACCAGTGATATATGAAGAGACACTCTTGAGGATGAACTTGACCTTTAGTTTCCACGTTCCAGTCAAAAAGCCAGCTCAAATGTGTGACGGTGGCATTTCAGGAGGGTTCCTGATGGATAAAAAGGTTAAAAGTTCATTTTTAACTAATTGAATACAAGTTATACATGGAAACACATCACATTACAGAAATACAAAAGATTGTAAATGTTTATTTAGTAGAGGTCGAGCATTTATGGGCCTGGCCGATTATCGGCAGCAATATTAAGCACTGGTATTGGTCATTTTCAAAACCAATTTGCTGATTAAATAATTTACAAAGGTTGTAAATACTATTTATTAGGGGTCTACCAATTATCTGCCTGTCCGTTAATCAGTGCAGATATTAAGCATTTCTATGGTTATCGGTATTGGTAATTTTTGAAAACCAATTTGCTGATAAATAATTTAAAAGCATTTATAGAAAGTTTTTGTCAGCAATACAAAATGTTGTAAATACTATTTGGTAGGGGTTGACTGATTATCGGTGCCGATATTAAGCATTTTTATGTTTATCGGTATCTGTTATTTTCAAAACCAATTTGCTGATAAAATAATTTAAAAGCATTAAAACAACGTTTTTAATCAGAAATACAAAGGCTCTAAATACTATTTGGTAGGGGTCGACGATTATCGGCCTGTCCATTTATCGGCACCGATATTAAGCATTTTTATGGTTATCGGTATCAGTCATTTTCAAAACCAATTTGCTGATAAAATAATTTAAAAGCATTAAAAGAACGTTTTTAATCAGAAATACAAAGGCTCTAAATACTATTTGGTAGGGGTCGACGATTATCGGCCTGTCCATTTATCAGCACCGATATTAAGCATTTTTATGGTTATCGGTATGTCATTTTTAAAACCAATTTGTTAATAAAATAATTTAAAGAAAGATTTTGTCAGAACCAATTTGCTAATAAAATAATTTACAAACTTTTAAAGAATTTTTTTTGTCAGAAATACAAAAGGTTGTAAATACTGTTTGTTAGGGGTCTACCAATTATCGGCACCGATATTAAGCATTTTTATGGTCATCGGTATTAGTAATTTTCAAAACCAATTTGCTGATTAAATAATTTAAAAGCATTTAAAGAAAGTTTTTATCAGAAATACAAAAGGTTGTTAATACTGTTTGGTAGGGATTGACCGATTATCAGCCTTTTATCTGCGCCGATATTAAGCATTTCTATGGTTATCGGTATGTCATTTTCAAAACCAATTTGTTGATCAAATAATTTAAATAAAGATTTTGTCAGAAATACAAAGGGTTGTAAATACTATTTGGTAGGGGTCGACCAATTGGTAAAAAAAAAAGTAAAAAAAAAAAAATAAGTTATTGGTCTATTTGATCTATGATAATTGGTATCGGCTCTGAAAAACATATTGGTCAACCCATATTATTTAGATTCTAATTCTGCTCCTGGTAGATGATATGGTTGCTTTTGTGTCTATGACTTTATCATTTTCCTAATTCTGATAGTTTTAAAAGGACCTTCACAAGGAGATCTCTACCTTCCTGCAGAATTTAGTTTCAGCCCTGTTACCCTCCTGTAATTCTCAAGCATCAGTTACACATCTAATGTGCATTTTGTGGCACTAGTGCAAAAAAGCTTCCTGCCTAGGAACTGAAAAAGAGAGAAAGAAACATGACGCATCCATTTTATTCCAAGCAAAATCACTTGAATGCACAACACATCATAACGCAAGTAAGAACATTCATGAAACATTCATGCTCGACGCCAATTTGAGTTCATTTAAAAGGAAAAAAAAGTGTACTCTTGTTCATTTTTTAGGTCATAAGTAGTTATTTCTTTTAGTTGCTTTTTAAACAGGCTTTATCTGCATATCTAACTGAACTACTTGGTCATTTGTGGTTTGTAAACATTGGTTGTCAGTCTGGAACCAACAGTTTGACTTAAATGACTGATCAATGATCCTAAATATATGCATCTAGGGTCTAAATTCAAAGCTTCATTATCATTATTCTTTTATTTATCTCATTTATACTTAACATGAAGTTGTAATTGTTATTAAATTAGCTAAAAATCAAGGTTTATACATTCAAACTAACATTGAAAATAAGAAGCATTTCAGAAGGCCTGCATGCTCATCAAAAGGCTGACGTAAGCATTGGAGCCGGCAGGTGAACTGGTATTATTTATGTAACCCACAGCACCAGGACACAGATGGTGTTTTCCTGTGAACGCCCCTTGCATCTTTATTTCCGCTTCTCACACAAACACATAGCCTACACACAGACGCAATCGTCTCCTGCGGTTACTGGCACTACAGGTCACCAGAGCAAGATGACAAACACCAACTTACACTTCTCATCATTATCACTATTCAAATTCAATTATTTTAGAAACAAGACACTTTAGACATCCCAAACGGACAATGATGAACGTAAATAAAAATTGATTTTTCATTACAGACCTCAAGATTGAGAGCTTGTGAGTGAATCTCACATAACATGTCCACTTCACCTCAGAAGAAGGAAAAAGAAAATGCATTTTTGATAAAGACAATTAAACCTATTTCTAGGATGCTTTGCACTGACATTTTCATGACAATTAAGCACATTTTTCTTCTTGATGAGTTTTGTTTTGAGGCAAAATGTCATTCCGACATGTTGGTTTTCATAAGACATGGTCCATAAATAGCAGCATCAACTAATTTAGGCAGATGCATATGTTTGCCATTCTAGTCTACGCATACTCGTTTTTCCTGCCAGTGCTTTTTTAAAGCCAACATGATGATAAATTCAGACCCAGTCCCTGAATTCCAGCATCACACAAATTGCATTTAAAAATAGCACATTCTTCATCTGAACAAAGGTCTTTATTTACAAGCCACTGAGAACCAGTTAATATATTCCACTGCAACTGCATTGATTACTCAGCTAAATGTAGATGCGCCCTTAGCATGTATTGACTAAATAAATTCTATATTTTATATAGAATGTATAGAATGTATTTAGCATGTATTGACTAAATAAATTCTATATGACGGTTGCGTTCTTTTAACCTTCACTCCTCTCGCATCGTGGATGACATCGTGGATGTCAGTTTTGACCCACTGGCTTTCATTCAACAGACTCTGCCGCCATTTACATGACCTAGCTGAGGAACCCTTAGAGACAAGCTGCCATACAATGTCAAAGTCATAATTTCAGCGCATCACTGCGTCCTCGACTGTTGGACACGAGTGTGTGTGTGTGTGTGTGTGTGTGTGTGACAGTCCTTATCACAGTCATCAAGGTTGGGGGGCGGGGGGACGCTGTATCCTCTAGCGCCGCACGCATGCTATTTATAGACCGGCTTCAAATTCGAACAACCTGCGCTTTGAGACATGGAAAGAGAGAGGAGGAAAAACAATGAAATGTTTCGTAGTGGGAAATTAAATTTGCATGTTTGCCACTCTCGTGTTAACATCCACTTGCATCACTTGTTTGCCTCTCTGTCAGATCGGAGTGAGTCACGTCCGCAGGGAATCAGGAAATATAGGAACTAATTACATATATAATCAACTTTGGCCACACAACTGAGGATCTCCTTTAGCATATGTTATACCGTTGAGGTCAAAAGTTTACATACACCATGCAGAACCTGCAAAATGTGTATTATTTTACAAAATGCATGTTATTTTTTATTTAGTTCTAATCTGAATAAGATATTTCACATAAAAGATGTTAACGAAAGTTTACATACAGTTGGTTTTTAATACTGTGTTGTTACCTGAATGATCCACAGTTGTTTTTTTGTTTAGTGATAGTTGTGTATAAGTAATTGTTTGTCCTGAACAGTTCTTCAGAAAAATCCTTTCCAATAACGACTGTATGATTTTGAGATCCATCTTTTCACACTGGGGACAACTGAGGGACTCATATGCAACTATTACAGAAGGTTCAAACACACTGATGCTTCAGAAGAAAACTTGATGCATTAAGTGTCAACTTTTTGAATCTGAAGGGTAATTTTACTTTTGTCTTCTGGAAAACATGTAAGTATCTTTTGTAGCTTCTGAAGGGTAGTACTAAATGGGGAAAAAATATGAATTTAGGCAAAAAATAAGAAAATTGTACACATCTTAATTCTGCTCAAAAGTATTCACCCCCAGCTCTAAATGCATTGTGTTTTCTTCTGTAGCATCAGTGAGTGTTTAAAACTTCTGTAATAGTTGAAGTTACACAGTGTAAAAAGATGGATCTCAAAATCATACAGTCATTTTTGGAAAGGGTTCAAATACACAAAAATGCTGAGAAACCAAAGAATTTGTGGGATTTTTCTGAAGAACAGTGGGCGGTTTAACTGTTTAGGACTCATTAAAGACTTACTAAACAAAAACAAAACAAAACACAATATGGGTCATTGAGGTAACAACACAGTATTAAGAATCAAGCGTATGTAAACTTTTGAATAGGGTAATTTTTTATAAAATCTACTATTATTTTCTCTTTTGAACTATATGCAAATGTCTTCTGTGAAATATCTCATTCAGGTCAGTACTACATGAAAAATAACATGCATTTTGTATGATCTCTCTTATTTTGCTAAAAATAATTTACATTTTGCAGATTCTGCAAAGTGTGTGTAAACTTTTGAAGGTAAAAGAGAATTTGACATTAAAAAGTCAACAGTCAGCTACTAATGTAAATATTGGGAGGAACAACTAGTACTGTTTTGGCGGGCAGTGTGCATGCTTTCTATCACACACGCCCACCCCTATGTTGACATCTATACGCCTGATAGGAAGGGCTTGATGAATGCAAAAGGTTTTTTACCGCTGCTGGCTCAATGACACTAGAAGGGTTTTACTCACAAAAGGTAAGTGCAGATATCAAGCTATTCCCTCTTGTGTTCTTTAGATCTGCTGCAAAGTGTTAACATTTGCAAACAATTGCATTCTCATCCAGATAACTCTGTCTCTTCTCTCATTTTTTTTGCAGAATGAACAAAGAGCTTCGAGAACTGCGAGGACAGTATGAGCATTCATAGCTGAAGGTCATAATCAAGTGTAGCCATTACCGGAAGAAAATATCTGGGAGTGTTTAGGACTTGATCTGAATCTGCGACTCTTCCACCTCATTCCAGAATCACGGAATGAGGTGGAAAACGCGCTCTGGGTCCGGATTCTAATTTCAAAGAAACTGGCAGACGCTGCTATGGAACATTTTTGGACTCTTATGGTGTCAACTGACTTTAATTCTTTATTGTCTCTTCAGTTTGATCTTTCGCTAAAAACAATGCTGGAAAATCCCAAGTAAGTTCTTGAGTGCATACAGTGAATGGAGATCTTCATTTAGCATGCAGCGAATTTCTGTATTGTTGTATTTTCGCATATTACATCAGGGTGTCATATCATGGACTTGTGTACGTTAAGCTTTCTGTAGACTTGTAATCATCATTATGTGCTGCAAGCTCTTCAAAAGATGAATTTAACCAATCCCCATTGGTGAAAATCAAACACAAAGCAGAAAAACAAGGGCTAACAAGGACGGTGCTCAGGTGCTGCTCCTACAGCGTACTAAAATTTGCTTAATTCGAGCATTTGCACCTGGCTCTTCCAGTCCTCTCAGCTGTGGCCGCGCTCCATCTCTCAGGATGAGCCAGAAGTCCGACTCGGAGACGGAAGGCTCCCAGGCACCGGTGATTTATACGGTGGAGGAGCTGGAGTGCAAGATCTGCTACAATCGCTTTGACACCCGAGCCCGCAAGCCCAAGGTGTTGAGCTGCTTGCACCGCGTCTGTGCCAAATGCCTCAAGAAAATGGTGGAGCTGGACTCGTCTCCGAGCATCATCAGCTGCCCCTTCTGTCGGCACGAGACTCACGTCCCCGACGAGGAGATCTGGTTGCTTCAAGATGACAGCAACATTTTGGCAATTCTGACTTACCAGGATCGGGCGCGAAAGAGTGGCACCACACCCAGCGGCGAAGTCCTTTTGACGCCTAACAGCCTGAGCGCAGGTGAGCAAGCCCACAGCTCCTCCGACTGCCTCGTCATCACAATCATGGAAGTCCCTGGAGAGTCGCAGTCCTCGGATTCTATGAGCATGTTGAACATGGTGCGCTTGTATCGGCCGGCCAGCCTGGACTCCTTGCCTTGCCACCTCCCCGTGCAGAAGTGCCGGGCGTGGACGTCTCGTACGGTTCCTCGCTTTCTGATGGGTTTCCTTTGCCTGGTCTACTTTAGCTCACTGCCGCTTG
The DNA here is from genome assembly GCF_049309525.1 of Garra rufa. Lineage (NCBI taxonomy): Eukaryota > Metazoa > Chordata > Actinopteri > Cypriniformes > Cyprinidae > Garra > Garra rufa. Next base: position 43,799,699 of record NC_133372.1, read on the forward strand.
GGATCTACTTGCTGATGATCCAACAGCTCACGATGGGAGTGATCTTGGTCAGCCTGGTGCCCTCTACTCTGGTTCTTTGCGTGTTCTACGGCTTCTGCCAATGTCTGTGCCATGAGATCATGGAGGCCATCGCCACATAACATCCTATGCTGATCTTTGGACTAGCGAGACCTGTAAACGAACAAAAGCCAAATGACTGATGCATATCTGCTAATCCCAGATGCCCCGTTTTTCCCGTCGCACCAGATTATACCAGCATCTACCCGTGAACTCCTTGTAACTCACCTCACATTGTATGCAGGGCCAACTATACTTGACTTTGATGCAAGCTGGAGGTATTGATTTTTGGACTGCATCAGATCGCTGTGGTTTTGTATCGTGTCTAGTTCACCCAATGGGTCTTCAACTTCAACTGTGATATAAATAACACGCAACAGAGCATAAAGTCCTTCCACACTTTAATATGGAAACCACAGGATGTGTTCGACAATACTCTAGATGAATGTTCGTTTTCCGTTATCTTATGAATATCTGTGGTATAATTTCAATCATTGTCTCAATGTTCTCGTTGAAGTTCCTAGTTGCCTTTGTAAGGCGTGTCAATGGCCAAGCTGTAACGTATCTGTAAAATAAGTGAATTTGTGTTTGTCATTGCTATGAGAATGAACAAATACTTTAAAGCCACCTGTTAGATATTCAATAAAGATTCTTCCATATCTAACAGAAGTGGATTGAACTTTTAAGTACACTTACCATTAGGTCTGCTGCCTAATAGTCGACTAACCAGAAGAGGAGAGGCTTGGTCAAAATTTTTGTCCAAAAATGTCGCATATTAAAAAATAAATATGCACTGCCTCCAAAACTTTCGTCCGTGATAAAACAATTTGGATCTGGTTCGATTTTCTGCGTTTTCACATATGTAGCAAGCATTTTGATAGGAAAGGATGATGAATATGAAAAAACTAAAAAACGCATACAAACATTTCAGACTGTGCAATGACCTTCAGTCATAAGAAAAAAAAATTATAATAATAATCCACATGACGTGGCAAAATCACACAGTCTGTGACGGACTGATTGTTAACTGCTGGCTTTGTGGTAATACAGTACATCGGGCAGGACATCCAAAAGCTTATCTATCATTTATTGACCTCAAATTTGGCTTATTATTTGAAATATGTTAGTAGTAGCAATTTTGGCCACTCTAACTAATGATGAATAGTAAGCTGAATAGTAGTGCACTCGCTGCATGACAGATGGAGGTGCCAGTGCAGTAAAATACTCCATTTTTGGTCATACAGAGTAGAGTAATACATTTTTCGAATTAGTAAAGACTCTATGCTTATTTGTGTGCGTTTACAATAACGAAACATTGGGACTTTGTAAAATAATGAAATGTCTATTTTCAAATGAACCAATTCAAATGGCTCAAATGGTTATCAATTGGCTATATTGGCAGCACTGAACATAATGCCACTGAACCAAACGGAACTCTAATATTTTGCTGATTATTCCAGCTGAAAATGGTCAATTATTGTAATTTTTTGGGCTGTGCACATCGGTCAGACCGGGAAAAACATTCAGAGTACTAATATACTGCCTAAAGTTATAACAAATCAAGAAGAAGATAGCCAAAAACTGTCTTGAGCTACAAAAGGCGTTTGTGGTAGGCTAAACCGGGATTTCCAGGGCAAGAATATTGACAACATTGTGATTTCTGGTCAAGTAGGTGAAATAAGGCAAATATTTTCATTAATACAACTCGTCCATATCTTTACCACCGATTAACTTTAGTTTGTCAAAATATTTGCACCTTCTCTATATAATTTAGAAGCTTCCACATGTTTTTTTCCATATTTTAGCATAAATTAGCAGAACAACGTATTCAGTAGTACATTAACCATGCTATCCATGCTGTTGTTTACATTCGAGTATCGCCAGTATGGCTGCACATCCTAGTAATTGACTAAATCGTGACATAACTGCAAACCTTCTATAGTTCCGGAAAAGGATTTTCATTGCAACTGGCGTTTCAAAAAGGAATGAGTTTAGTAATTATTGCATCTTACTCCAAGGGTTAGTTCACCCAAAAATGAAAATTAGCCCATGATTTACTCATCCTCAAGGCATCCTAGGTGTGTATATTTTTCTTTTTTCAGACGAATCCAATCAGAGTTACTTTGAAAAAGTTTCCTGGCTTTTCCAAACTTTATAATGGCAGTGAGCAAGTTTTTTCTGTTCAACAATAATAAAAAGTGAATAAAGGCCTCCTGTAGGGAATCAATGCAGTTTTGTAAGAAACACCCATCCATCGCCATTATAAGTCTTGGAAGAGACAGGATCATTTTTAATGTAAAGATTTTAAAGATTTGTCTGAAAGAAGAAAGTCATACATGTAGGATGCCTTGAAGGTGAGTAAATAATTGGCTAATTTTCGTTTTTTGGTAAATCAACCCTTTAATATAAAAAGAATATTCTCCTATATCACAATTTTGAGTGTGAAGCCAATTATAATTACGACTGAGGAATTGTGTCAGTGCCTATTACAGGTTCGCTGTTTTGCTAACTGAATGAGCTAATATTACTGGTGTTGCTCAGGAGACTTGACCCACGGGAGCATACGTGTTGCATCAAGCGACACACAGCTTTCAAACAAGCCCAAGTAACCACAAGGGAGTCAATAAAGGATCCCCGTCTGTTCCTCCACAATACCATACCACTTTCCCCGTGGACAATTAACTTCACATAAACCACTGTGCACAGCACACACATTATTACACACACACACACACACACACACACACACACACACACACACACACACACACACACACACACACACATATATATAGAGACAACCGCACGTAGAAAGTCATTATGCACGGACCTCTTGATCGAAAACCTTGTCCTGCATGCGTTTCTGAGAAATAAAGAACTTTGACATAATGATCTACAGCGCAAGGTATTCTGGGAGCACGGGCTGCAAGGTTCGGGCCTAATTTTAACAAGCGTCCCTGAAGACCGACCTCTATAAAAGCTTTGGAAAAAAGAACATAGGTGAGCGTACAAATACAAGGAGGTTGGCAGAAGTGTCTCAAACGGGTGTAATCAAGCTGAGAAGCAGGACTGTCAAAACAACTTGTAGTTTCCGAAGGCTATGAAATCATACGGATATCTTTGAGGCTCAGTTAGAAGTAAGTGCCTTTTTACTTTTATCAATTGTTGGCATACAAATGCAAACAAATGTAGCCTTTAAGTTGAACATTATCACATTAAATTAATATCAGAAATAAGGTAAAATAAGAATACTCCTCTTAAAAGAGGAGGCTAATGATTTTTGTGTTTAAGCAAAATAAATGGTTATGGTCTAGTTTAAAGAAGTCACCCCCTTGTCATCCAAGATGTTCATGTCTTTTTTCTTCAGTCGTAAAGAAATTATGTTTTCTGAGGAAAACTTTTCAGGATTTTCTCTCCATATAGTGGACTTCTATGGAACCACAGAATTTGAACTTCCACAAAGCAATTTAAATGCAGCTTCAAAGGGCTCTAAATGATCCCAGCCGAGGAAGAAGTGTCTTATCTAGCGAAACGATCTGTTATTTTCTAAATAAATTGACAATTTATACATTTTAACCTCAAATGCTAGTCTTGTTCAGCTCTGCGTGAACTCTTTGTGTATTCCAGTTCAAGACAGTTAGGGTATGTCGAAAAACTCCATCTCTTTTTCTTTTCTAACTTCAAAATCGTCCTACATGGCTGCAGAAGTATCGACCCAGTGTTTACAAAGTGAACATGCAAAGAAGATCAAACGCCCTTTACAAAACATGTAAAACAGCGATGTAGGCTGATTTTAAAATTGGACAAGAAAACGAGATGAGAGTTTTTTGGACATACCCTAACTGTCTTGAACGGGAATACACAGAGTTGACACAGAGCTAGACAAGACAAAAAAAAATTTTAGAATAAAACTGATCGTTTCGCTAGACAAGACCCTTCTTCCTCGGCTGGGATCGTTTAGAGTCCTTTGAAGCTGCATTTAAACTGCATTTAGGAAGTTAAAATTCAGGGGCACCATAGAAGTCCACTATATGAAGAGAAATCCTAAAATGTTTTACTCCAAAAACAATTTCTTTACAACTGAAGAAAGAAAGACATAAACATCTTGGATGACAAGGGGGTGAGTAAATTATCTGTAAATATTGATGAGACCAACTCTTAAATTTTCTGCAAAGTTTAGGTCGGTCACCACAGGAGTGGTAATGAATCGCTGGCGGCAGTCGGTGGTGGAAATCCAAACCAGAAAGAGGCAGGTGAGTGAATGCGAACGGGCACAGGCCGCCCTGAGCAAAGTGACAGCCTGCTTCCAGCAAATGGCCACCTCCTTGGGGAGCAACATGGATGGGAGCTTCCTTAGAGAGGAGCTGGAGGAAACCAGGACAGTGGCTCATAAAATATGCTCTGGTAAGACAAGCAGGAAAAAGTTTGTGGTGCAGACATTTTACATTGCCCTTTCAGTACTTTTCTGCACTGCAAAAACTAGCGGCTGGCCATATTCAATTACGCCACATTCATACTGTTAATCGCCTCATGTTTCAGGGCTTCACCGGAGGCTGCTAAGTCTGCTGATAGAAATGGAGCAAGGACAAGAGGACAAAGAACAGGTTGAACGACTCTGGGTGATCTTCTTGTCCAGCTTGGAAAATTTCCAGCAGGACCTTAAGAAAGTTAAGGTTTTGCAAGACATATTCCCCCTGACCCAGCGCAGAGATCGACAAGCCCTCGTCAACGCGGGTTATGCGGGTGGAACATCGGAAGTAGCAGCTCGGGCAGCCATGGTACAAACGCCATGGTTATCCGTAGAGGAGACTGCAAGCCCACACCTGAAGAACCACATATTGGAGATTGATCTTTTGCTTGAAGAAATGCTCCAAAGAGTTAATGTTCCACTGTGGTCTGTTGAACCCACACAAGAAGCCTGGGTAGAAGGCGTTTCTACCCAAGATGGTGGGCAAGACGAGGATGAAAGCTTGGAGGACATGATGGAAGTGGAGGTGGTGTCTCAAAATAATACATCAGGCTGTTGCAATCACCACAACTGCAAAGTAGGCTGTCTACTATGTTTGCTTAGCTAGGTTCTGGAAGTGGAACTTTTTACAAGAATATTGTTACAAGAAATTGTTGACAATTATACTATGTAAAACTTTATACTCAATTAAATGCATTTTAATTTTTGACACTGGACCACAAAATCAGACTTAAGTAGCACAGGTTTATTTGTAGCAACAGCCAAAACTATCAATTTTTCTTTTATGCTAAAAATCATTAGGATATTAACCAAAGATCATGTTCCATGAAGACATTTCGTAAAAATATTAAAACTTACTTAACCTTTGATTAATAATATGCAAGAACTTAACTTGGACAACTTTAAAACCAATTTTCTCTCTCTATATATCTATCTATCTATCTATCTATCTATCTCTATCTATATATTTATATATATAAATCAAATAGGCACCCTCAGATTCCACTTTCAAATCTCAGCCAAATATTGTCTTATCCTACCAGAACATACGTCAACAGAAAGCTTAATTATATAAGCTTTCAGATGATGCTCAAATCCCAATAAAAAGAAAGCCCTTATGACTGGTTTTGTGGTCCAGGGTCACTTTTTTCCAGACTATATTCTTAACAGATCAGTTATGCACTACACTCTTTATATTGAAAATAAAACAATCAATCAATTATTTAACATTCTGGGCCCGTATCCCTAAAGATTTTTTGTGCAAAAAGTGGCTCCTAGCGGCCAAATTCTAAGAAAATTCTCAGAATCATGATGTTTTCTTAGGATTTCCCCTAAAAGTGACACGAAAATCCCAGTTGATATAAAAGCTATTCCTCAAGATTCCTAGCGCTTAAAAGGGCTCCCAAGGCGAGATCTGCTAAGAGCAGGGAAGAGGACTTTTAGTGGCTTAGGAGATCCCCTAAGCAGCTGCACAAAATGGCCATTTACTGTTTGTAGGATATTTGTTAACAAGCCTTCATAAATAGACCAGCCAGCAATCACAGACATTGATAAAAGCTGAGCCGTGTTACCCTCGTTAAGACCACACTGAGTTGTAACGTTGCAATTTCTACTTCATTAAGGACAGCCCATCTCGTTTTCAATGGGGTCCATATGGGAGTGAAAGTACAAAATATGCCAGCTAGGATATTAATATTAGCAAATAAGACAAATCATTATTTGAACAGGGTGTAATGAGCTTAAGTTTTCACATATTTTAGATTCTAATGTTAGGCTATAACCCCTACAGTTTACTATTCATTTTCCAGATATTTTCTTGAATGTGAAATATTATTTACAATTACAGTATGCATAAGATTAGAGTGTAAAATTGTTTATTGATCTGAGGGTACATCCTTTGCTCATTATCACCAAAAGTTCATTTTCATCAAACTTGTAGGATCAACCAATCACGGCTTTTGAAATGATGACTCATACTTAGCAACGGGGTCAACCACACCTCCTCACTAAGATAGGATTTTCCATCCATTCCTTGCTCAGAGTTCACTGAAAATGTTCTGGAATCACTTCTAAGCTAAAACTCCTGGCAAGGAATTTTTAGGTTAAGTTAGGAGCTTTCTGAGATGATTCTCAGAATCTTTAGGGATACGGGCCCTGGTCTTACTTTTCCCCTTTTAACTCCAATAATTAAGGACACAAACTCAATTCAATCCGCATTTTATTCAAGCGAGTTTAATACAACATAGAAATAATATACACACAGACCCATTACAGATAATTTACATTATTACGAACAAGAAAACAGACACAGATAAAACAAGCGGCAGACATGTATGATCAGAGTCAGTTCTTGTAGGTTGCGTGCAAATGGGCTTTAAAGGCTGCAACAAAAGGGATTTTAAATATGTTAGTTTATAGGATAATTCAAAACATTTACCTAGAAGGAAAAAAAAAAAAAAAAAAAAAAAAAAAAAAATCACAAAATACTTAAGCTTTAAACAGGGTTCGTACCAATATTGTAAAAAGAAATTCTAGGACTTAAGGACTTTATATCCCACGTTTATTTCTTTACAAAAAAATAAATAAAAAATAAAATAAACTAATTTCAATCATCTTTCAATCAAAGCACTTTTCAAGTACCTCTTCAGGAATACTGCCATTTTCAAGGGTTTTCCTGGCCTTAAATTTTAAAAAGTCAAATACAAGTACTTCAAGCACTTTAAGCACATTGTACGAACCCCATTTAAATAACTGCTTAATTGTTGCATGATAACTTTTACCTTCCTGGTCATCCCATAGTTCAGCAGCTGCAGAGTTCATTGGACTATCATTGTTGGGTTCTAAAAACAAGAATTCATGAGTAAACGATCCAGGCAAGACAGCTAGTAAATTAGTTCAAAAACCAAATCAGAAAACAGACAAGCTAAATTAAAGTATCCTATATTGGGGCATAAATAGGCAGTTATTGAAATCATGTCACAAAACTTGTTTCATGGTGTGATTTAATTACAATTAAACATCTTGCTTGGTTGTGGTCAAGTTCCAATTCACAAACCAAAAGTGAACCAAGATTCTGAAAAAGCTCAGCACTACCTACCTCCTAATAAACTCTGAATGGACAATAGTATGGAGCGAACGTCATACAGAGCAGACCACTTGTCCTTTAAAATGTCTAGGCAGATGAAACCATTCTCATCAACATTTGGGTGGAAACAAGTGGTGATGAATTTCACCCGAGGAGCGTTGTAGGGGTACCCGCTAGGAAACTCCAGTGAAAGTTTGTACCTCAAGCCTTCATAAACCTAACCAGGGAGAAAAAGAATGGATTTAGATAAAATCTTTTATCTAGACTAGCACGTTATAAGAATCACATTTTCACTTACCGTTCCTTGAGCTCCATCTATTGTGCCGATCCATTTGAAGAGATTGTCAGACTCTGGAAACGCTGAAATGCCCTTGTCTCCTGACATCTGCATTGGACATAAAGCACCAAGTTAACAAACTAGTTATAAAAAAAAAAAAAAAAAAAAAAAAAAAAGTATATAAAAGCTGTATATAAAAGGTCTCACCATTAGCGTCATCAGCTCTTGTTGAAGCCTACAGAGCGAAAAGAGGACAGAACAGAATGTGAAGCACAAAACATAAAATATATGATTTTAAATGCCAGACTTGTTCATTTCAGATGCCAAAATTAGTGTAAAAATGGTATTAAAAGTTTGCTGATACTTTAATCACCTCAATGTCATCCGAGATGTTCGTGTCCTTTCTTCAGTCACAAAGAAATTAAGGTTTTTGAGGAAAACGTTCCAGGATTTTTCTCCACATAGTGGACTTTAATGGTGGCCAGTGGTTAAAAATTGTTTTAATGCAGCTTCAAAGGGCTCGACACGATCCCAGCCAAGGAATAAGGGTCTTATCTAGCAAAACGATCTGGGACTTTCTTAAAAGCAATTAAGATTTATATACTTTTTAACCACAAATGTGCATTCACATCTTCAGACAATACAAAACCACGTCACCCTTCCAACGCCATGTAATGCCAAGCATTTGTGGTTAAAAAATATGTATATATTACACTAGATAGGAGCCTTATTCCTTAGCTGGGATCATGTAAATCTCTTTGAAGCTGCATTAAAACTGCCATTTGGACCTTTAATCTATTGGCTCCCATTGTCTACTATACAAAGAAAAACCCTGTAATGTATTCCTCAAAAACCTTAAAAGAACATCTTTGATGACATGGGGGTGAGTAAATTAAGAAATTTTTATTCTGGAAGTGAACTTCTTTAAGAAGCAGTGAAACAAATTGAGAAACTAGCGCCCCCTAGGCACAAAAAGTTCTAATGGATTTCCATTGAAACAGTACTTTCTAGCTCTCAGTTATGAATACAAATAACAAATGTCCCTCTTAAACATCACAACACATTTAAAGGATTTTAAAACATCTATAAACCCCAGGGTAATTTCTGTAACATGTAAAGTGATGCAAGTTGGAATTGGAACCATTTTGGTTGACAATTTGGGGAAAAAAAAAAAAAAAAAAAAAAAAAAAAACACACAACACACAGTACAGTCGTGGCCAAAAGTTGATGAATTGCATAGTCCTTCTTTGCCATGAAAATTAACTTAATCCCCAAAAAAAAACTTTCCACTGCATTTCATTGCTGTCATTAAAGGACCTGCTGAGATCATTTCAGTAATCGTCTTGTTAACTCAGGTGAGAATGTTGACCAGCACAAGACTGGAGATCATTATGTCAGGCTGATTGGGTTAGAATGGCAGACTTGACATGTTAAAAGGAGGGTGATGCTTGAAATCATTGTTCTTCAATTGTTAACCTGCAAAGAAACGCGTGCGGCCATCATTGCGTTGCATAAAAATGGCTTCACAGGCAAGGATATTGAGGCTACTAAGATTGCACCTAAATCAACAATTTATAGGATCATCAAGAACTTCAAGGAAAGAGGTTCAATTCTTGTTAAGAAGGCTTCAGGACGTCCAAGAAAGTCCAGCAAGCACCAGGATGGTCTCCTAAAGAGGATTCAGCTGCGGGATCGGAGTGCAGGCAGGTTTGAGCGCATCTTCACGCACAGTGAGGCCAAGACATTGAAATTTTGGGTCCATGGCCTGGAAACTCCCCAGATCTTAAAACTTGTGGTCAATCCTCAAGAGGCGGGTGGAGAAACAAAAACCCACTAATTCTGACAAACTCCAAGAAGTGATTATGAAAGAATGGGTTGCTATCAGTCAGGATTTGGCCCAGAAGTTGATTGAGAGCATGCCCAGTCGAATTGCAGAGGTCCTGAAAAAGAAGGGCCAACACTGCAAATACTGACTCTTTGCATAAATGTCATGTAATTGTCGATAAAAGCCTTTGAAACGTATGAAGTGCTTGTAATTATATTTCAGTACATCACAGAAACAACTGAAACAAAGATCTAAAAGCAATTCAGCAGCAAACTTTGTAAAAACTAATATTTGTGTCATTCTCAAAACTTTTGGCCACGACTGTACAATCGTATCACAAACATATGTTACTCAATATGAACTTTTGATTCTGCCTTTATTACAAGATCAATAAACAACTGTACCGACATTGAGCAGAGCAAGACTCCTACTCACTTGATATTGCTTAATTCCAGTGTATTACACAGCATTTCAATACAAATACTGTTAAGAAAACACATTTTCCAACATAATAATAAACAAGCGGTTACAGAAACATCTTATTTGATCCCGTTAGAATTGATTTCAAGTTATGAAATGCTACATAGGATCCTAAACGCATTTCTTCCTGAGAATGGCTAGTGTGTGGCACACTGAACCGTTCAGTACACTTAAAAGGGAACATCGGCATTCAAACCTTTTAGTGACCGAGCCTTTCGACATGCTTCCGCTTGTCTCGCTGCCCTTCAGCGCTGCTGTAGACGAGGCTGCTGCGGGATCCATATTCTGTGAGGCCATCGCGTCAGATCTGCAATGGTTTGACAAAAGGAAAAACTATGTTTTTTGTTCAAATTCGCAGCTCAACAGCATTAAAAACGGTTTACAACACAGAAACCTCGAGTACGTTGTATACTTTAAGCGTTAGCGAGCTTCACATCAACCTAGCTAAACTAACCGGCAGAATGAAACTGAATCGACTGAATGGAAACTGAAGACTAAACGAACTAACATAATGGAAATAGCTTTGATTTAGTTTTTTTTAATAATAAACCGGTTTCCATTTTGATGTGAGGTAAGTTAAAGGGTTATAGGTCTATTCATAATAAAGCAGACATTGATAACCTAAACAAAACGACGTACATAAACACAAGCGCTATATAACGTACAACTAACGATTTAAACAACACGTATCTCTGTAAACTAAAGCTGAAATATAACTTGACCAACGATAACAAATCCGTACTCGTCAGTTAAGGTAATGTTATCGAGTTAGCGAATGCGCTAACAATTAACAAACTATACCGCAACATAACAATACAACGTTTATAAATCATCTTGATATATACATTAAAAACTGTATTAATTAAATGATATGTATATTACCGGCTGTGCTCAATGCGGTCGACAACACTAACAGATTACCGAACGAAATTTTTAAATCACATCCCGCCCCCCTGTTTAAACTTAGGTTGCCAAATGGAATTCTCCGCCTAAACATCGTTTCGACCAATCAGAAGCACGGATTACGAACAAAGCGATTGCATAGCAACCAATAAGCATTGATGCTTGGTACAAAACAATTTGATTTGATTGGTTGATACAGCCAGGTGGGCGTGTCTGTAACCGTTGACTAGTTTCAGTCAGTCAGTGCATCAAACAAACTCGTTTGCTCATAGTTTTACAATAAAATGAAAGTTTTACAATAAGGTGAAACTGTTTATTGGTAAATATACTTGCATACATTAATAAACTGTTCTACATTTTCAGTTATAACAGACAGTAGATGAGTGTAACAGGTATGAAATTCATTTAGAAAATAATTCCCACACGTTTTAATAAGCTATAAAATCAGTCGATTAAAAACTTTGTTTCATTTAAAAAAAAATGAAAACATGTTCAAGATTACAAAAGTAAATACAAGGTAAAAACATCACAGCTCATTGAATAGCTCTGCTGTGAGAGGAAACAGCTTTTGTTTTGTTCATTAGAACAATGCAATGTATTTAAAAAGAAAATAAAGGGGCTTTTAAAGCAGATATTACAAACAGAATTCATAAAATTAATTTGATAAAAAAAAAAAACAGGACAAAGAATCATGGAAAACACACACATACATACAAAAACAAACATACAAAATGTCCATCAACCACAGTATTTAAAAAAAATCATTAAGGCTCTGTGTGTGCCTCATCAGATATTCAAGTCTTAAATACAAAGTCATGAAAAACACATTTGATAATAATAATAATAATAAAAAAAATCTGATCTAGACCAGTTTAGACAATAGCAGATGAAATGTGGAATTTTGATTTGCCAAGTAAACCTCCAACACAATCATTTCTGGGCAACTTGTTCGTAATGCCTGGGTCTATTGTGTGAACATCGCAAAAACAAAATAAACAACAGCAACAAATAATACAGTTTTTTTAAATTGGTAACACTCGAGAGTATCCATGGTCCAACGACTTGCCTGACGAGGTTGGCCTTACATGACAATATCATTTTCTTTTTTCTGTGCTTCCATTGCCTTTTGCATTTTCTCCACCATCCAAATGGGCACTGCAAATGGTTTCAACTCATCCAGCTTCAATTCAGGAGAGTCCCTAAGATTCAGAGAAAACATTATGATGCATGTTGTCTATATAAAAAAAGTTCCAATGTTTTATAAAAGTGAGAAAACATTTATTTACTTGTAGTCTTCACTTCGGGCAAGATCAAGAATATCCTCTTCTATAAGTAGATAGGCCTGAGAAGAGAAACAGTTTGTCATTATTAAATGCTTCATTTTTGGGTTGTTTATTGTTTTATTAAAGAAACCGTTCAACCAAAAATGAAAATTTGCTAAAAATGTACTGACAGTTCAAAATGTAGATGAGTTTTCTCATCAGATTTGAAGAAATGCTCACCAGTGGATCCTCTGCATTAAATGGGTGCCGTCAGAATGAGAGTCCAAACAGCTGATTAAAACCATCACAATAATCCACAAGCAGCGTTGGGGGTAACGCATTACAAGTAACGCACGTTGCGTAATAATATTACTTTTTCCAAGTAACTAGTAAAGTAATGCATTACTTTTTAATTGACTAGAAAATACCCGAGTTACTTTTTCAAATAAGTAACGCCAGTTACTTTTCCCCCCATTTATTGATTAAAAGCTCTCCTGTCTCCATGTTGAGGGAAATCGTGAGTAAGATGTTACTTTAGTTCTAGAATAAATGTGAACATGCATGAATTCATCTCACTCACTAAACAAAACAGATACGGTATTTCTCAAAATGAACAAAAACAGTGAAATTCAACTCGGAATATGACGCAAACCTACAATAATTAAATATGTTAAATAATACAAATATCCTTTATGTATTTAATCCCATTTTATTAACTGATGTCTTTGCGGCCGACCTTCGATAATCTAACATTGGTTTTTCTTTTTTTATTGCTGAAGAGTTGACATTTTTTCTTCTGCGGTCTGCTGTACAGACGTCAATTTACTTTTCTCTAAGCCTGAGGCTTTTGGTGTGAAAAGGCTTTTACATTTGCCAAAAAATAGAACTTTTTATATTAAAAACAAACAAGCAAGTCCTGCCCAGTCCTGTCCAGACGTAACGCAAGTAATATAATGCATTACTTTCCATAAAAAGTAACTAAGTAACGTAATTAGTTACTTTTTTAGGGAGTAACTCAATATTGTAATGCATTACTTTCCCCAACACTGTCCACAAGTAATCCACACCACTCCAGTCCATTAAATAACATCTTGTGAAGCCAAAAGTGTTTGTAAGAAACAAGTCCATCATTAAGATGTTTTAACTTTAAAATATCACTTGATTGGTGCATATTTTGCTCCTGATTCAGACAAGATGACTTTTGGAAAACGCAATATTATGGATAGAAGACTTGTATTTTAGCTGGAAGCAACAGTTTGAGGTTAAAAGTGCTCACAAACACACAGCTCTTGACTTCTTAAGCCATTAACTGATGGACTGAAGTGGTGTGGATTACTTATGCATTATTGTGATGTTTTTATCAGCTGTTTGGACTCTCATTCTGACGGCACCCATTCACTCCAGAGGATGCACTGGTGAGCAACTCATGTAAACCTAAGTTTCTCTAAATCTGTTCTGTTTAAGAAACAAGCTCATCTACATCTTAGAAGTCCTGAGGATGCATTTTCATTTGGCTTATTTATTTATTTTTCAAACACCAACACAACGTCCTCACCATTTTCCCACCAGTAGCTCTCATGTACTGTCTTTCCGAAAGCCAGTGTTTGTCCTGAGCGTCAGCGGCATACTGAGACACAAAAGATATTATGATTACCTCCACATACACAGAAAAAGCTTAATGAATGCACGGAAAAAGACTAAACGCACCTTGAAGAGCTCTGCATGTTTGATATAGATTCTTCCTCTTGTACCACCCATTCCCAAAGCCCTGACATAATATCTATTATCAGTATTCATTGAATGTATACATGCAAATCTTGTTTAATAAAGCTTGTTCATAACAGCTATTGTGGGATATATAGTATAATAAAATATAATGCAAATCTCTGTACACTTACTTATTTGCCCTGGATCCCAGAACGAATGTGCTGGTCTCAGTCAGTCTGGATGGCTCCCACTATACAGACATTAACTCACTTACATTAATATCATATCAACATTTTAGTACCAATTATGATGCAGTTTTAATCCAAATGCACATTATAACTACCTTAGGTCCTTCTCGCTTTATTGGCTCAGATGCTTTGAGTTTTGCTCTGTGGAAGATGTTTTAAAATTTCAAAAGCTTGAATCTTTAATATGTGGAGACATCAGATCAAGAAAACATAAGGACACTCACGCAGTGCTGTACTGGACCGTTCGGTCATACTGAACAACTGTACCAGGAGGACGACCTTTCCTCTGAAAATAAACATGAATAAACAGACATTATGTATTTATAGTTGTTGGTGTTCAAATATATTTCAGATATTAAGGTCATTATGATTTATATATAGTTTGGGGTCATTTGTTTTAAAGGAAGTAATACTTTTATTTAGCAAGGATGCATTAAATTGATCAAAAGTGACAATAAAGTCATTTATAATGTTATATTTTGAAGTTTATGTTCATCAAAGAATCCTGAAAAATAAAACGTATCACAGTTTCTACAAAACTATGAAGCAGCACAATAATAATAATAATAGTCTGAAATGTTTCTTGAGCAGCAAATCAGCATATTAGAATGATTTCTGAAGGATCATGTGAGTAATGATGCTGAAAATGCAGCTTTGATCACAGGAATAAATTACATTTTAAACATATTCACATAGAATTTTTTTTTTAATTGTAATAATATTTCAAATATTTTTATATTAATATTTAATATTTACCTTTTTAGGGACAGGGCTGTCTCTCTGCCCAGAGGTGTCGTCTGGCTGCCGTGCACGCTGTAAAATGAACAAACAGCAAGAAAAAATATATACACACTTCCAGTCAAAAGTGTTTTGATGTTTTTAAAAGAAGTCTGTTTTGCTTACTAAGCCTGCATTTATTTAATCCGACGTACAGCCAAAACAGTAACATTTTGAAATATTTTACTATTTAAAAGAACTGTTTTCTATTTGAACATATTTTAAAATGCAATTTATTTCTGTGATTTCAAAGCTAATTTTTCAGCATCATTACTCCAGTCTTGAGTGTCACATGATCCTTTAGAAATCATTCTAATATTTATATTGGAATATTTATAACATTAATTATTATTATTGTCAATATTTAAAACAGTTGAGTACATCATTCTTAGATGAATAGAAAGATCAGCATTTATTTGAAATAAAACGCGTTTGTAACATTATATGCTATACCATTCAAAAGCTTGGAGTCAATACAATTATGAAATTAATGCTTTTATTTAGCAAGGATGCTTTAAATTGATCAAAAGTTGTTACAAAAGATTTCTATTTCAGATAAACGCTGCTCTTCTGAATGTTCTATTCTTAAAAGAAACCTGAAAAAAGGTTACTCGGCTGTTTTTAACACAAAAATAAAGTTTTTGAGCAGCAAATCAGTATATTAGAATGATTTCTAAAGGACCATGTGACTGGAGTAATGATGCTAAAAAAATCAGCTTTGAAATCACAGGAATAAATGACATTTTAAAATTTATTCAAATAGAAAAGTTATTTTAAATAGTACAAATATTTCAGTTTTTGCTGTTCTTTAGATCAAATAAATGCAAACTTGGTGAGCAGGAGAGACTTTTTTAAAAAAAACATTAAATGAAACATTAAATCTCACTGTTCAATGTATATATATATAACACACCTTAGAACTAAAATAAGAAAATCATAACTTTTTTTTTTTTTTAGTTTTTTAGTTTTTCACATAAGCATGCATGTTATCACAGACTTAAATTAAAACATGACATTAAATTCTCAATGAACTGCATAACATTTACCTTCATTGTTGGGTCAACACCAGGTTTCAGGGCAGTTTTATCTGTATCAGGAAAGAGCTGCTTTGCCTAAAATGGAAACAGAACATTTCCAGACATTTAACTCATATATATATATGTGTGTGTGTGTGTGTGTGTGTGTGTGTAAAAACGTGTATAAATCATGTTTTACATGTTCAAGGCAGTTTCTGCAAGCGTCTCTGATAAGCTGGTCAGGCTGGATGTCTCCTCCAACATTTTCTTTTACATTGCTGGCTGCCTTCTCAAAAAACTGTGGGAAACAAAGATGATCAGTTATTTAATTAAACACAACCAGGCTCAAAATAACTACATAAGTAATCAGTCACCTTCATATATTTTCTAAACACGGCACGGATGTCTTCATTGAAGCTGGGCTGCAGAACCGTCCGCAGAAGGTCCATAGAAATGACAGGATCTGTGTAACTACACACAATCATACATACAATCAAACACAGTGACAAATGTCTTATTTACAGCACATTAACCTATGACAGTCTAATAATGAAAACAAATCTTAAAATACACATTAGTGGACTTACCTAACCGTCATCTGTGAGCGTCGTCCTCTGCGATGCACCTGTCTGTGTTTGATCATGATGTTCCAAGGATTCTGGCATACAGAAAAATGTATTTTCACAACACAGATAAAGTGTAAATTTCCATAAAAATGATGCAATGACTAAGATCTAATCAGGACATCCCTCTTGCATGATTATTAATATAATGCAAGTTCAATAAATAAATAATTGGTAATTGCACGTTCATGCATGTAATTGCAAGGATGGTTTGAATATATACACTAGCAGTCAAACGTTTTTGGACAGTATGATTTCAATATTTTTTAAAGTCTCTTCTACTCACTAAACCTGCATTTATTTGAACTACAATACAGCAAAAGCAGTAATATTTTGAAAAATTTCTACTATTTAATATAACTGCTTTCTATTTGAATATATTTTAAAATGTAATTTATTCCTGTGATTAAAGCTAGATTTTTAGCATCATTACTCCAGTCTTCAGTGTCACACGATCCTTAAAAATTATTCTAATATGCTGATTTGCTGCTCAAGAAACATCTATTATGATAATATATAACTATTATTATAAATATGTCTTCTTTGCTGAATAGAAAGATACTAAGATCAGCGTTGATCTAAAATAAAAAGCTTTTGTTACATTATACACTACACCATTAAAAAAAACAGAAATTGGTTTGCAAAAGTTAGAAAGGATGAGTTAAATTGATCAAAAGTGATGATAAAGACATTTACGATGTTACAAAAATTATATTTCAGATAAATGCTGTTCTTCTGAACTTTCCATTCAAAAAAATCTACTCAGCTGTTTTCAACATAACAAACACAATAAATGTTTTTTGAGCAGCAAATCATAATATTAGAATGATATCTGAAGGATCGTGTGACTGCAGTAATGATGCTAAAAATTCAGCTTTGAAATCACAGGAATAAATTACGTTTTAAAACATATTCAAATAGAAACATATCATTTTGAATAGTAAATAAATGCATGCTTGGTGAGCAGAAGATACTTTTTTAAAAACATTAAAAAGCTTACTGTTCAATATTAAACAGTATTATTAAAAATAATTAAATAAATAATTACACAAAACATCACTGTAATAATTGTCCAGAAAATTATGTCATGATGCAAAAATGTTTAATTGTTCTAAAACTGGGTTAGTTTTCTTTGTGCACAATATGTTTTGTTTGATACATTTTGGGGGCAAATATGACCTGGAACAGTTCTTGACAGGCTTGATGCTCAAGTTATGCTGCATAGCGAGAATGAAGATGAGGATGATGAAGATGATGACACGAGTTTGACTCACCACTGTCTGAACCTGCTGCTCAGTGAAATCCTGCTGGAGCCAATCCCTGCGTCCCTCGCTCCTCTGGGCCCCCATCACTCACAATCAATATATCCTCAGCGGATCAATGAAGATCGATAGAAACCGCTCCAGGGGTTTCTAAATGTTGATCGATAAGTGTGCACTTCACCGCTGCGACCTGACAGCAACTCAATGCAGTCAGATAGCTGGCGAGCTAATTCAGACCCTTTAAACTTCACTCCAGATGTGCATTGAGGATAACCGGTTTGACAGCAAGAGTTTGGAAACAAGGAAATGATCAGAAAAAACACTGTTTGTCAAAGTTCGAGGGCTCGATGAATTGTCAGTCGCTTCCTCAAGCAATAATGCAGTGACGTAAACAAAATCGTAATCCGCTGTTGCACTTTCGATGGCGAATTTCAAAATAAAAGTCAGTGGTCGGTTATGCGCATGCGCGTCCACACAATAGGCGTGGTCACGCTTCACAGTCCCTTACGCGGAGCGCGCGGCCATCATTGTTGTGGCACGGAAGACGCTTGGGTTATGTCCAGACAAATATTTGTATATACATTTTTTAACAGTAAGATATTTTAACAGTAAAATCTTTAATTTTTTACAAATGTTTTGATCCGAAACACACCAAAATCAGTAATGCTGTGAAATATTTGTACTATTTAACTTTAAAATAACTGCTTTCTGCTGGAATATATTTTAAAATGTAATTCATTTATGTGGTCAAATCTGAAGTTTCAGCATCATTACTCCAGTCACATGATCCTTCAGAAATTATTCTAGTATTATGATTTGCTGCTTAAGAAACATTATTATTATTATCTATATGTGACCGTGGACCACAAAACCAGTCATAAGGTATAATTTTACAAAATTGAGATATATACATCATATGAAAGCACAATAAATAAGCTTTCTATTGATGTATGGTTTGTTAGGATAGGACAATATTTGGCCGAGATACATCTATTTGAAAATTTGGAATCTGAGGGTGCAAAAAAAATCAAAATACTGAGAAAATCGCCTTTAAATTTCTCCAAATTAAGTTCTTAACAATGCATATTACTAATCAAAAATTACATTTTGATATATTTATAGTAGGAATTTCACAAAAAATCCTCGTGGAACATGATCTTTACTTAATTTCCTAATGATTTTTGGCATAAAAGAAAAATCTATAATTTTGACCCATACAAAGTATTTTTGGCTATTGCTACAAATATACCCCAGCGACTTAAGACTGGTTTTGTGGTCCAGGGTCACAAATTTCAAACAACTGAGTAGATTTTATCAGGATTCTTTGATGAATAGAAAGATCCACAGAACAGCATTTACCTGAAATAAGAAGCTTTGTAACATACACTAAACCATTCAAAAGCTTGTTTTTTGAAGGTAAAGAAATTATAGAAATACTTTTATTTAGCAAGGATGCTTTAAATTGATCAAAAGTGATGATAAAGATATTTATAATGTTACAACATCTGAACTTTCTATTCATCAAATAAACCTAAAAAAAAAAAAAAAAAACTTTTTTTAAACAACAAATCAGAATATTATAATGATTTTTGTAGTAGTATTGGAGTAACGATGCAAAAAATTCAACTTTGAAATCACAGGAATAAATTACATTTGAAAATATTTTCCAATAGAAAGCAGTTATTTTAAATAGTAAAAATATTTTACATTTTGATGTGTTTTGGAACAAATAAATGCAGTCTTGGTGAGCAGAAGACATTTAAAAACTATATATATATTTAAATAATATACTTCTTACCAAAGACAATTCATAAAAGGATGATTCTACATACCATTACTAATCAATTACCATATTTATGTACCATGCACATACCAGATACACATAAAACATGGTATTACCATGGTACTATGTCCAAAATAAACTATTGTAATTTCCATGAGAGTTGTTAGTGTAACTGTGCAATTTCATCAGTCCCATTCCTTAAAAAGCAAATATGTACAATGAATATAATAATAAATGCCAGGGATGAGCGCGTGATTTCAATATTTTACTGAGAGCTTTTCTGATTCAGAGGAAAATCTTTATACCACTTTAGGTGATGGGAAATGCCACAACAGTGATAATATACAGGTAGAAGAAACAAATTATATAAGCACAGACATATTTACATTCACTGAATCTTTGTCTTTATCAGAATAAGATTACAGGGGAGACATTCATGGCATTTTAGAGGACACTGAATCAACAAACACAATGGCGACCAAATATAAATCAATCAACATGACTGATAAATACAAATCGGTTAAAAGCCTAGTGTGGCAAAGCGTACAACTAATTAAACATTACAGATCTGTACAATTTATAATCTTTTTTTTTCCGTTGTTGTAATGAAAAATATCAGGTCATGCAAAATAAAAACCCAAACATACCTTTGTAAGAAAACGAGGAACACAAAGAGAATTATAAAAATAAAGTTATGGATAAATGGATGTTTTTGCTGGTTACAATTTATGCATTACCGACGCAATCATACACGACTCTACCTTAAGATACAAGATAAATTCCTCCTCTTTTAATAACACTTTGGTTTAGTTTAAAACTATTTCATAAATTCTATAATTCATAAACGGTTATTTAGAACCAAAACGTTCAATTAAAACAAACAAAACAATGCACGGTGAGAAAGACATCTTTTGTTTTTCTGTCCAAATGGAAAACAACAAACTTCATAGCCATGTTCTGTACAACATCTACAGTTTTGCTGGTGATCCACTCTGGGATGAAGAAATCCAACAAGGGCCCAACGCTTAAACCAAGGGTTATATTGGATTTTAGAAATGACAAGCTGGGTTACATTACACGTCAAACCACTGGAATGCTTTTAAACTTAATATAAAAGCCATTTCCCAACTTTGGCTACAAGACGATGTAGTCCACTCAAAAAAACAAACAAACAAACAAACAAACAAAAACAAAGCTATACTTACTTACAAATGGAAGTGATTGGGCTTAATAAAGTGATAGTATATAATATTCATTTCTACATACGCATTAGCATGGCTAAAACAAACGAAAAAATAAAGATCCACCATTGTAGTGTTAATAAATCGCAACATTTAGTCCAATTGTAGCAATAAATCCATTTCTCTTTTCCTTTTTTAAAATGTACATTCAAAACGCTGCCCAGTGATACAATTTAAACCAATATCATGTAAACAAATTTATGATTAGAATAAAAACAAAACTTTTAAAGCACTTTTCACATAGACCAAACAGTGAAAAATCACGGCAATAGC
Source organism: Garra rufa (assembly GCF_049309525.1). Lineage (NCBI taxonomy): Eukaryota > Metazoa > Chordata > Actinopteri > Cypriniformes > Cyprinidae > Garra > Garra rufa. The sequence goes on from NC_133372.1 coordinate 43,820,986, forward strand.
AACCAGTTCTAATAACTGGACGCAGTTATTAAAGGAAGAATAAGCCACTCGTTTACTGCTTCGCTTGGATTTCCAGGTGTCGTTGCTCTCAATTTAAAAAAAAAAAAAAAACACCCGATAAGAGAGGTAGACTCAATCGAGGCGTACGCCATATTTATCAGCTAATTCGTTCTCAATAAAACACCACAAACAGTTGGAATAATGCTTTCATATTCATAACTAATAAGAAATTTGTCATTTTTTCTTTTTCCACTTGCTAGACCTAAATGCTACAACTGATGTGACCCAGAATGCCACAGCAGGACTTAAGGTTCACACAGGCTTGTACTGTACAGAAACCAAGAACGCGATAAAGGTAGAAAATCCTTACAGCTCAACCATTTCAGATTTGCTATTGTGTTCTGTACAATATTGTAGAAAGGAAAGAAAACGGACTGGCTTTCACTGCAGATGGATGACTGGGTGGAAACTAGATTAGAAAGATTTTTCTGCTTCTTTACAGACCTTTTGTTATTACATACAGTATATATTCTGACATGAAAAAACCAAACATGACCTCTCGACTCAGAAAGAAACGCCTATGAACGGGTATAACAGGAAACGACGAACGCTTCGAGCCCTAACGCTAACGCATGTCATGATGAAGGCATTTAAACATAGCTGCCTGATCGTCGATCGTCTTCTAAATCATCTAAAACAACAATATACAAGCGTCAGTGCATCAACTCATTGACGGCTTCGTGACCCGTCGGTGAGAAAAGCACAAAGTTCAAGAGTGAACGTCACAAATAGAGTCTTATCTCAACCCAAGGTCAAAAAATATGCCATTTTTACTTTGCTTAAAACCTATTTCGAAGACCATTCTTTTTTGTATTCTATACACCATAATGCAAAAAAAAAAAAGAATTTGCTAGTGTGATGCAGAACAGATATAGGTGAAGATAACTCAATGCAATTAAATTGCATTGTTTAATTTACTCTGATTTGATTTTTTAAATATCACTGTAATACAGTTAGTAATGTACTGTATAACAAATGAAAATAAAAGCTTAATCACTATTAAAAAAAATAATGCAAAATCTACAAACTTGCTCTATTGTTGAAAAAAAGCTAAACTTAAAAGGATTTCTGCTTTTTTGTAATGCAAAATTTTTTTTTTTTGATCTTGGTATGAAATATGACACATCAATGAGATTCACCCTAAAAAGGCCCAACAAAAAAAAAAAAAGATATGACTACATTTATCATCTCTTAAAAAAAAAGTGACCAAACTATCAATACGCTGATATAAAACCCAACAATTATGATATAAACGTAACTCAAAAAACCTAAAACAAATAATATTAAATAATAGAGGCGGAAGGAAGTAAACAAATATGGGTCTGTCGTCTTCTCACGTGAACATTTACATGCCCAGTGCCCGTCTGAACCCAACAGCGCAATATTAAACCTCTCATACAATCATAGACTCTATCCCATGAACATACATACATACACGTGGCCACACGCCCAGCGCCGCCGTCTAAGTGTTTGTTGTGTCCGGTGCAGTCTTGTCAACAGGACTGCTGTTGTCTTGACTTTTAGAAGCCGAGCTCCGTTCTACGACTGGTTTGGAGTCTTTATCTCCTGTACTGGTGGAAGGAGGACCAGGCGAGGGCAGAGAACGGCCGGAGACTTTATACGCCGCAAGGAACTCCTGGATTCTCTCCGTGGTGGGCTCCCATTTGCTAAAGCCAGCGTTGTTTTGAAGGAAAATCACTGCCGTCCCATGGACAGACTTGTAGTACATCTCTTCTCTGAGAGACAGAGTTAAAACATGAGTTAAACAATTCAGCCATAAATATAACCCTGAGGCCATTTAAAATGTAGATGAGTTTGTTTTCAGATTTGGAGAAATGTAGCATTCCATCACTTGCTCACCAATGGATCCTCTGCAGTGAATGGGTGCCATCAGAATGAGAAAACAGGGCACCTCTACTAGATGGCCATCCGGGCGACGTGAGCAGGGGATTAACTGGGCAACTTTATAATAACTCAATAGTTTATTTTTATTTTATTTATTTATTTATTTTTATTAATACTACTTATAATAATAATAATAATAATAATAATAATAATAATAATAATAAGGAATACTATATATTTTTTTAAATATCTATTATATTCTATTTTTATATCTTATATATTATTAAATTACTATATTATTATAATTGCCCTCTTCTTGATCCTCAAACCTCCCCTCATTCTTGATTAAAGGAGTTCATTTAAAATGTTATTATTATTATTACCACCATTTATCATCTTCCTCACCCTGAGCTCTGAGTTCCATTCACATCCTCCATCCTCAGATTTTTTGTGATTAATACTATTGTTATCATCATCATTTTTATTATTGTTTATTGTTATGTCTGTTGTACTTTTCTACATGTTCCCTTGTTTATATACTTCCAACCTTCGACACACAGTTACCACTTACACACACACACTCGCATGCACACACAAATCATGTTTACTGTCATGCATATTTTGTTTACCTTTGATGTATCACCTGTAAATAGTATATTTGTTGGCAATAAATTAAAAAAAAAAAATGAATGAGAAAACAGCTGATAAAAACATCACAATAATCCACAAGTAGTCCACACCACTCCAGTCCATCAATTCATGCTGTTTCAGACTGTTTTCACATGTAAACATTTCTTGATCTGTGCAGATTTTAACTCGGAAGCAAGGATTAACTTGCAGCTTTTGCCTTCATAATAGCCCTGCTCGATTACGGTAAAAATCATAACCACAATTATTTTGGTTAATATTGTAATCGCGATCATGAGTGGGTCCGGAACTTTATATGATTGATTGATTTGAAGATAGCAATACAATAGAAAAAAAGATACAAACAAAAAGTTGTTTTGGGTGGGGGAGGCTGTTTTGTTTTGTAAAAACGGTTTTGTTTGTATCTTTTTTAAAGCGACTGAATGTAAAATAAAACACTTCCAGAATTAAACATGCTTGGTTTCTTATAAAACTATGAAAGTCCCTCCGTCAAGAGCAGTGAGTAATTTGTCTTTTGTTGTTTGATTAACATTAAGCACAGAGACGGCAGAAGGAATATTAATTGTGGTCGCTTTAAGAGCTGAACGGATCAAACATACTGTTGCACATATTTTCATTCTCAACGTTTGCGTTAATTTCAGACATAACTGACAAAGGTTTACACGAATAATCACCAAATGCTGCATTTTGACATATATTTGCATGTATCTTTGCACGTTTAGGTACGCATCTTAAGCTAAAGGTTCACTTTACTTTTTATGCAAGTCACGTTACATGATTTTTGCTGATTTGCATGTGAAATTGGGCTTGTATAGAGGAGCGAAAGCTCACAAAGGGGGGGTGGAGTCAGGAGCAATAATCAATTACTATATTTGCATAAAAGTTTGAAGCCGAAATCGAAACTGAATTTTGATTAATTGCACAGCCCTACTTCACAAGATGTTAACTGATGGACTGGAATGGAGTGGATTACTTGTGGATTTTTGAGATGTTTTTAATCAGCTGTTTGGACTCATTCTGACGGCACCCATTCACTGCAGTGGATCCATTGGTGAGCAAGTGATGGAATGCCGCATTTCTCCAATTGATATAGAAACAAAGTTATTTTCATTTTGGGTGGCCTTAGGGTGAGGACATGTTCAGCAAAATTTTTATTAATTCTTTTAAACCTCACAGAACATTATGTCTTTTGGTGGCGAGTGCAGTTTAAAAGCGCTTGTGGTTAGCTTTGTGCAGTGAACAAGGAACTAAAACCACAAGAACAAGGAAACAGACGGACAAATGTCTGACCTTTTGCAGATGTGCTGCGAGCCGCTGCGGTACTCGTGCTCAAAGGCAGGCACGATCATCTGGTGCCTGCGGAAGCGGCTGGCCTCCATCCGTGTCAGGGCAGGGGTCGGCGGGTCACGCCACTCCGGCACAAAGATGATGAAGGACAGCGGCTCGCTGGAGTGTTCCAGAAGATCCTGAGTAAGATGGAGAGAGAATGATGATTTGTTTTAGTATTGACCTGAATAAGATATTTCACATAAAAGATGTTTACATATAGTTCACAAGAGAAACTAATAGTTGAATGTATAAAAATTACTATTTAAAAGTTTACATATGGTTAATTCTTAATACTGTGTTGAACCCTGAATGATCCACAGCTGCGTATTTGTTTAGTGATAGTTGTTCATGAGTCCCTTGTTTGTCCTGAACAGTTAAACTGCCTGCTGTTCTTCAGAAAAATCCTTCACGTCCCACAAATTCTTTGGTTTCTGAGCATTTTTGTGTATTTGAACCCTTTGCAACAATGATTATATGATTTTGAGATCCATCTTTTCACACTGAGGACAACTGAGGGACTCATATCCAACTAATACAGAAGGTTCAAACACTCACTGAAGCTTCAGAAGGAAAAAATTATGCATTAAGAGCTGGGGGTGAAAACGTGTAGCTACATTTTTCTTATTTTGCCTAAATATCATGTTTTTTCATTTAGTACTGTTCTTCAGAAGCTACAGAAGATACACGTTTCCCAGAAGACAAAATAAGTTAAATAAGTTTTCACTGTTTTCAAGTTGCCTGGCTCTCAATGCATGAGGTTTCCTTCACACATCAGTGAGCGTTTGAACCTTCTGTATTAGCTGCATGAGTCCCTGAGTTGTCCTCAGTGTGAAAAGATGGATCTCAAAATCATACAGTCATTGTTGGAAAGGGTTCGAATACACAAAATAAAATAAAAAAAACATGAAGGATATTTCTGAAGAACAGCAGGCAGATCAGGACAAACAAGGGACTCATGAACAAACTATCACTAAACAACAAACAGCTGTGGATCATTCAGGTTTTATAAATTCAATTATTGTTTTCTCTTGTGGTCTATATGTAAACGTCTTATGTGAAAAATCTTATTCAGTTCTGTACGAAGTAAAAAATAGCATGCATTTTGTACAATCCCTCTTATTTTGGTAAAATAATTCACATTTTGCAGATTCTGCAAGGTGCATGTAAACTTTGACCTCAACTTTAAAGATATTCTAATCTAATCGACTTGGGATGAGGTTAAGAGACACACACCTCAAAGTGTGTCACCATGGCATCCATGAATTCCTCACAGAAAGGAGGGTTGGCCTCAAATGAGCCACTGGCTGGAGAGAAGCGGAGAAACGGCCTGTGAGGACAGAGATGAGTGACACAATATAGCAAATTAACCTCTTTGATTGAAACATGCTCGCTTGTATAAAGTCAGCAGTAACAGATTAATTATAAAAGTCAGAAACATTAAGATTAATCAAATGATTATTAATAAACTAATTGTATAGTATTTAATTATTTTAAATTAATTAGTTAAATGCATTAAAAATGATAAACCTAAAACTTTTAAATATTTTATAATTCACAGTTGTTCAATAAACAAGCATTCTTCAAAGATGTTTGAACGTCATTTTTATATTCCATTTCAAAGCCAGAAAAACAATACCAATGACCGAGAACACATTTACATACCCTCGAGATCCAAAGAAGCCATCAGTGTCTGGAAAGGCAGAGCAAAACTGCTTGAAGTAGCAGTTTAGAGGAGAAGCGAAGCACTCGAATGTCACTCCAAACTGCTTGTTGAGAGCCTCAAAGACAGGAACAGGCAGCGCCCCCTGCAGACCAGACCCCTCATTCACACCGGAGCCAAACATCACCTGTGATTCACAAGAGAGCGGAAACACCCATTGATGCTGCATTTGTTCTCCTGATTGGTTACCAATGCTTGTAGCTTAAGTATTACCTGGTATCTTTTGATAAGGCACCACACACGAGACAGGAACTTTTCAAACCTTGGGTCATCAACACAGCTGTACCGATATAGAAGTTCCTGTTTGTGCCAGAGAATTAAACGTAACACGATAAGAATCAAAAGTATCCAAACTTAGTCCGTTTTGAGCTAGTCTTAGCATATACACACCAGTTTGTTAAAATGACCGCGGTTGACCTTCACCATTTCCCCTTTATACCGCAGACAGGCAACGTCATTCTCAAAGTGCAGCTCGACACGTGGCTGAGGAGGAGACGGGATGGACAGCCTGACTGGATAACAATACACCAACCGGTCCTGGACCTCCTTTGACTCTGTGCCGTCCACTTCAAAGCAAGAAGAATAAATCAGAAAGGATTTAAAGTCAAACCTAAAGTGAGAATTTACACCAAAAAAATCATTCTATTGGTCGATTTTTTGTCCACGATAAAACCCAGACTGGCCATTTTCCAGAGTTGTGAACATCTCCAAAGCCTACCTGAGATGTTGCACTCTTTAAGCAGAGTTAGGTGAGCCTGGCGGATCCTCCGCACATATTCTGCAGAAATGTGGTAGATCTTTGAACAGATGCCCTCAACGGAGTCCTTCGCCACGGACGCCACATGAGGGCCGCACTGCTTCCGTAAATGCTCGAGTCGATCCTGAGGAAAGATTGTGTTACCGTCCTGCATATGATGCTTTAAAATTAGGGATGCACCGAAATGAAAATTCTTGACTGAAACCGAACAAAATGAACCCCCCCCCCCACCCATGCATTTTGCCAGTGTTTTTCACCGTTGCATGAATTAAATAGCCAAAAGGTGCTTTTTACAGTTTTGTGATGCTTTTCAAAGACAAAAAAAAATCAATTACAAAACAACGATTTAAAAACATTTACTTAACACTGAACATTTTAACATTCTAGTAGACATTATAGCCTACCAAAGCACAATTTAACTTAAAATTAATAAGTTAGTAAAATAACATACTTTGGCCATTTTTAGGCCCCATCTTAAACTAGGCATGTGTTTTTTAATGTACAACTAAATGCAATCTTGCTGAGCAGAAGAGACTTCTTTTAAAACATTAGAAAATATTACAGATCCCAATTTGAACACTTTGTGTGAATGTTATAATAAATGTTTTAATAGAGCTGTTGTAATTATTTGTGTATTATTTTTTATTTTATTTAACAGAAAAACAGTAAAATTACAATACTAACAATTATGAATGTTGACTTTTATTTTGGTGGAAATCAGCAAGAAGACCTCAGTACTTCTTTTTGTTGACAGCAGCAGATGTATGAATGACACTCATTACGCTGTTTCAGCGCACATTTTCCTTGCGCTTTGGACTTTGAACCCTGGCTAACGAACTTGTGCAGCGCTGTCAAAATACATACAATTCATATCATACAATAACCAGCAACAACCACCCATTCCGCTTCACATCGGAGACATGCGATGTGGTACTAAATAGCCTCTCGCTGTGGGAGCTTGTAATTTTTTTTTGCGTCTTCCTCAGACAGTTTTAAATGCTTATTCGACCAAACACCAAAAATGCTTTTTTTTTTTTTTTTTGCCATTTTCGCTGGCCGAACATTTGGTGCATCTCTATTTGAAATGCTAGGTCTAGGTAGGTGGCTTAGAGCAAGTACCATATAGTCCTCTTTGCTGGCAGAATGGTCTCGTCTCAGCCAGTTCATCGTGTCCTCGACGTTCCACTTCACCACCTTCCGACTGTCAGGAGTTGCATTTCTGTGCAAACGAGAAATTGACTTTAATAAACAGTTCATGTTCATCTTAGAAATCCTAGTAACTGACATGAATAACTACCTGGAGTCAATCATCTTCTTGGCTGCCTCTGCATATTTAAACAAGAGTTTCCTGGCCTCTTCCTTGTATTTGATACGAGAGAGCCTGAAATTTGTTGCAAAGAAGTTATTAAGTTATAAAACCATTGCCATATTGAAATATATGACGCAAAAAAGTGATAAACGTGAGAAAATGTTCAAGTACCTGATGGGGATGTCGTTCATGATCTCTCTGAACATGGATGGAGAAATGACCGGGTCGCATTCGCTGGGCAAGAGTGGATCCAGACCTTTATCCACCACCTTTCTTTCTAATAGCCAGCGGTTGAAGGATTCCCGTGGGGGCTCTATGCCTGAAAACAATCAGTCAATCATTTCTATCAATTATATGTGTAGCATTAAAGGATCACTTCAAGAACAAAAATGTACAGACAATTTACTCACCCCCATGTCATCCAAGATAAATCGTAAAAAAATTATGTTTTTTGAGTAAAACATTTTAGGATTTCTCTCCATATAATGGACTCCTATGGTGCCCGCAAGTTTGAACTTCCAAAATGCAGTTTAAATGCAGCTTCAAAGGGCTCTAAACCAGCCAAGGAAGAAGGGTCTAATCTAGCAAAATAATTGGTTATTTTCACAAAAAAAAAAAAAAAAGTTGCCAATTTATATACTTTTTAACCTCAAACACTCGTCTTGTCTAGCTCTGTCATTGTGTATTCCGGTTCAAGACAGTTAGGGTATGTCGAAAAACTCCCATCTAATTTTTTTTCTCCAACTTCTTCCTGCATCTCTGTTTTACCTCTTTTTGTAAAGGGCGTTTGATCTCCTTTGCACGTTCACTTTGAAAACACTGGGTTGGTACTTCTGCAGCGATGTAGGTACATTTTGAAGTTGTAGGAGAAAATGAGATGGGAGTTTTTCAACATACCCTAACTGTCTTAAACTGGAATACACAGAGTACATGCAGAGATAGACAAGACGAGCATTTGAGAGACACTATTATAAAGAGAAATCCTGAAATAAAAAAGAGAGAAAGAAAGAAATACATGAAAATCTTGGATGACAAGGGGGTGAGTAAATTATCTGCACATTTTTGTGAAAAAGTGGTGGTGTCAGTAAGAATTTTTCCGGTTTTACTGCTTACTAAGGCTGCATTTACTGTAAAAAAAACTCTAAAAACAACAAAATTGTGAAATATTTGTACAATTTAAAATAACTTTTTATTTTAAGATATTGTACAATGTAATTATTCCAGTCATCAGTGTCACATGATCCTTCAGAAATCATTTTAATATGTTGATTTGCTTTTCAAGAAACATTTCTGATTATTATCAATGTTGAAAACAGATGAATGGAAAGTTCAAAAGAGCAGCATTTTTTTTTTTATATATTATATTATTATATATTACTGGAAAGAAAATGGTAATATTACTATATAATTTTATTATACATATCAGGCACCACTGAGCTATTAAAAGTTTCCTTCTGGGAGCTTCGCAATTCACTCAAAACCATTAATGGTAACCCAGTGCTGGGGACCATTTAACAATAAGTTACAAAGCTACTAACTTCACTACACTTTCAGCAGCGTAAAAGTAGCTAAGCTCTATCATGACAAAAGCAATATAGTGCCGTTTTTGTTGCACTGACAATAAGGGGACAGTTCACCCAGAAATGACAATCTGAACTATGAACTATACATTATTTATAGTTATATATATATATATTTATATTAGGGCCGGGACTTTAACGCGTTAATTTAGATTAATTAATTACACAAAAATAACGCGTAAATTTTTTTTAACGCATTTTAATCACACTTATTTTTGCACCGCGGAACGTTTCTCACTGGATGAGTTTCGGCGGACCGATTATACTGCAGCACCAACTAGCGTTCAGACAAAAACAAACCACAGTGAACATGGACAAAGAAGCTGATGGGACCGCTTTGGTTGGCCCTGTGGATGGGAAATTTTGTTATAAAAAACGAATGGATGGAAGCGTCGATAAGAGCATGGTTGTGTGCAAGCTATGCAACAAGGAATTCGCATATCACCCAAGCACATCGAGCCTATTGCTACACTTAATGGCAATATTGCACTGGTCTGTTGGACTTGGTTGAACAAAAATAAACTATATTTTGTTGCTCAAGCTTATGTATTCAGTCATTATTCAATGGTATACTAAAAATCCATATGAAAAAAAACTTACTTCTCACTGTTCTCAGGTCAAATATTTATATGCGATTAAAATTAATTAATTAATTTCGATTAATTAATTACAAAGCCTCTAATTAATTAGATTAAATTTTTTTAATCGAGTCCCAGCTCTAATTTATATATATATTTATAGTTATAACTATACAACTATTTATAATCTCATATGTGACCCTGGACCACAAAACCAGTCTTAAGTCGCTGGGGTATATTTGTAGCAATAGCCAAAAATACATTGTATGGGTCAAAATTATTGATTTTTCTTTTATGTCAAAAATCATTAGGAAATTAAGTAAAGATCATGTTCCATGAAGATTTTTTGTAAAATTCCTACTGTAAACCTATCAAAATGTAATTTTTGATTAGTAATATGCATTGATAAGAACTTAATTTGGAGAACTTTAAAGGTGATTTTCTCAGTATTTAGATTTTTTGCACCCTTAGATTTCAGATTTTCAAATAGATGTATCTCGGCCAAATGTTGTCCTATCCTAACAAACCATATATCAATAGAAAGCTTATTTATTGAGATGTATATATCTCAGTTTTGTAAAATTTAACCTTATGACTGGTTTTGTGGTCCAGGGTCACATATGTAGAACTTCAAGCTCGTTTATGGGAACATATTCAGTCAAATGTGAAAGCAGTGGTGTGGACATACCCTCACGCTGAGAGCACAGCTCGTGGTAGTGCTGCCTCAGTTTGGTGGTGAGTTGAGCTCTCTGCAACTCGATCTCAGGGTGTGGAGGGAGGTGGTTCGCCGCGGCTCGCTCACGAATCACAGCATTGGTCTGAATGTCCAGGTCCCAGTACACCCTGAAACACAAGGTCCAGTTCAGACATGTCATGTCTACAGACCTTGACTGCTGTCAGGACATCTGAAATCACTTTTCAATCTTACATTTAACCATTTAGTTGGAAGCTTTTAGCCAATCCTACTGGTAAACGGAGCCCATACTCACACAGAGGGCCGATACGGAGCTGGTGCGGGTACGCTGGTCTGGCCTTGTTTATCATCTGTGGTGTTGACCCAGGGTTTGACTCCTGGTGTGCTGGGAGAAATCGGGATAGTGGGAGTGGTTGGAGTGGCTGGAATCTCAACCTGAAATCAAACAGAAAGATAATTCAGTAAAATATGACCAAACAAATCAACAGTTGTTGATAAGTATGTATTTGTTTTGTAAGCATCAAATAAGGATATCAAATAAGCTATTAAAAAGAAAACAGACCTTTGGCCTCTTGAAACTGTTAGGGCCCGCTTGTGCGTCCTCCGATGGATGTCTTTTACGCTGACCGTTGCCCAGACCGGCATCACTTACCGCCTCACCAGAGGCTGGAGCCGCGTTCAAGCCCAGAGGATCTGACTAAAACCACAGCAAAAAAACAGGAAAGCATTGTAACTGTTAACCAAGTCTATTAAAAACAGTTCTGGTAAAATAAAACATTTGCTTGCATGTAGTTAGCACATGCTTTTATCCAAAGCTACTTATAAAAGTCACTATACTTACACTAAACCTAAGTTTTAAAATTTAAAAAGGCCTGGTTACAAAGACAGGGCTTAAATTAAGACAGGATTACGCCATAGTTTAATTTCAGTAGTTTTTTTTTATTTTTATAAATGTGCCTTAGTAAAAAATAAACATTCCTGGTGTGAATACTGCTACAAATCATTGACACCTGCATAATTTAAGATATGTGACCCTGGACCACAAAACCAGTCATAAGGTTAAGTTTTACAAAACTGAGTTGTATGCATCATATGAAAGTTCAATAAATAAGCTTTCTATTGATATATGGTTTGTTAGGATAGGACAATATTTGGAAAAAATCAAAATACTGAGAAAATCACCTTTAAAGTTTTCCGAATTTAGTTCTTAACAATGCATATTACTAATCAAAAAATACATTTTGATATATTTATAGTAGGAATTTTGCAAAAAAATCTTCATGGAACATGATCTTTACTCAATTTCCTAATGATTTTTGGCATAAAAGAAAAATCAATAATTTTGACCCATACAATGTATTTTTGGCTATTGCTACAAATATACCCCAGCGACTTAAGACTGGTTTTGTGGTCCAGGGTCACATATGTCAGTGCCAGTTTCTTTCAGTTAAAACAGCTCAGACATGCATTTTAGTCTGGGACTAGGCTTAAAGCTTTTCTAAAATGAAATTGAAGTACTACATTCAGTAAAACTAAAATTAATTGAAGATAAACAGAACCAATAAAAAACTAATATAATGAAAAATGCAACTGCTGGAAAAACAAATGAATAAGAAATCTAAAAATAAAAAGCTAATTTGAAATATTAATATACAATAATAGTATAATTATTACTAAAATACACTTAAAATAGGATTAAGTATCTAAAAATAGTTGTAAACAACACAAAGCAACATAAGACAAAAATAAAAAAAACTGAAAACACACAAAAAAAAAATGGTCATTTAAATTTTTTTATATTTGTATAAACAATAAACCCATAACCACATAACACAATTACTTAAACTTGAAATTAAAACTGAAAAAATAAAATAAATAAATAACCTAAATATAACCAATATCTTACGGAAAAAAAAATTACAATCAAAAGGTTACTCCCAAAATGTTCCAGATCTAAGAGATCTAACCGGCTCTAAAGCCTGAACTTACAATGACATCATGCTGGCCAAGGACAGGCATCTCCCACAGCGACTGGTTAGTGAATCGATTGAAGTAATACGGCCGATTCTCCCTCTTACTCCAACATTTTGACCATCCAGCCTGAATCAGCTCATCTAAAAATCAAACTAAAAATCAGATACACGGGACACAGCAGTCTCAAACAGACTCCCATTAGTTATTTACAGCCTTCCAGATACACACCTGGCAGCTCTTGGATGGGTTTGCTGGTTGAGGGTGATAAGGGAGCCGCCTGTGATGTGGACCCGGTGGGCGACATGACCAATGCCGAGTCTGCCTTTATTGTTGCGTGGTTTTCACTCGTCATAGCTCCTCATTTGTCCTGTCTTAAGACGGAAAATTCTGTCTTTACAAAAGGCAAGCATTGTAATTCTGAGAGCAATAGATAGAGATGTCATATTAAGCCTAAGAGTGACCCTGGACCACAAATAGCACTGGTAAATTTGTAGCAATCATGCTCCATAAAGATATTTTGTCAATTTCCTACTGTAAATATAGAAAAACTTAATTTTGAATAGTAATATGCATTGCTAAAAACTTTATTTGGACAACTTTAAAGGTGATTTTCTCAATGTTTTGACATTTTTGCAGTTTTTTTTTAATAGTTGTATCTCTGACAAAATATTGTCCTATCCTAACAAACTATACATCAATGGAAAGCTGTCAGATGATGTATAAATTGTGGTCCAGGGTCACAAATATGGTGTTTAGTAGTCCCAGAGAACATGTATAAAACATAAAATGGGAATAAATGGAAACTAGTTCTCACATTCTAAGTTCGGTTTGTGATAAAACAGATTAAAATAATCTGAAGATATATGTGACCCTGGACCACAAAACCAGTCTTAAGTCGCTGGGGTATATTTGTAGCAATAGCCAAAAATACATTGTATGGGTCAAAATTATTGATTTTTCTTTTATGCCAAAAATCATTAGGAAATTAAGTAAAGTTCATGTTCCATGAAGATTTTTTGTAAAATTCCTACTATAAATATATCAAAATGTAATTTTTGATTAGTAATATGCATTGTTAAGAACCTAATTTGGACAACTTTAAAGGTGATTTTCTCAGTATTTTGATTTTTGTGCACCCTCAGATTCCAGATATTCAAATAGATGTATCTCGGCCAAATATTGTCCTATCCTAACAAACCATACATCAATAGAAAGCTTATTTATTGAGCTTTCATATGATGTATACATCTCAGTTTTGTCAAATTTAACCTTATGACTGGTTTTGTGGTCCAGGGTCACATATTATTTCTTATTTTTTTCACAGAGTATTGGAGTCTCAGTCCTGTAAAAGTTAAAACAATACAAGCTGATTACACTTCTTAATCCCAAAATGCAATTTACTTCTGGACATACAAATAAAACAGAGACTGAATTAGATGACTGTAATCAATTAAATAGTTAGGATTAAGAAAATAATGACAAAATTTTGTTTTTTGGGGGGGGGATAAACTATGCTTTTAAGTCAGCTGAGGTGAATGTGAGAATGAAAGAAAAACTTTGAAGGAAAATAATGACTCAAACATAATAATGAAAGCGAAACTTTGGATACTTGATTTGTAAAACATTCACTAATAGAGTTAAAGTTTCAAACAATCATTTGTGACCCTGTATCATGGGTATATTTGTAGCAATAGCCAACAATACATTGTATGGGTCAAAATGATCACTTATTCTTTTAGGCCAAAAATCATTAGGATATTAAGTAAAGATCATGTTCCATGAAGATATTTTGTCAATTTTCTACTGTAAATTTATCAAAACTTAAGTTTTGATTAGTAATAAGCATTGCTATGAAAAAATAGAATTTAAAGAATAAGGAGATTATCTCAATATTTTAATATTTTTCTCAAGTTCCTGGATATTGTCCTATCTAACAAACAATACATCAATGGCAAGCTGTCAGATGATATATAAATTGTGGTCCAGGGTCACAAATGTGGTGTTTGGGGTTCCAAGATGCCGTGTATAAAAAATAAAATGGGAATAAATGTAAACTAGTTTTCACATTCTAAGCTTAGTTTGTGATAAAACAGAAGATTAAACTTTTGGTAATACGGCTGTACGCTGTTCTCAAGAACAAGATATTATCTTATTTCTTTTTTTCTTTATTTTTTCCACAGAGTATTGGAGTCACAGCCCCTTAAAAAATAATACAACACAAGGTTATTATACTTAACCCCAAAAGGCAATTGAATTCTGGATACAAACAAAACAGAGACTGAAGCAGATGACTGTAATCAATTAAATAATGACTACATTTTCTTTTTTTGGGGTGGACTATGCCTTTAAGTCAGCTGAGATGAATGTGAAAGAAAAACTGCAGGAAAATAATGAAACTCAAACATAATAACGAAAGTGAAACTTTGGATCCTCGATTTGTTAAACATTCACTAATAGAATTTAAAAAAAACAATTATTTTTGACCCTGGATCACAAAACCAGTCTTAAGTAGCACGGGTATATTTGTAGCAATAGCCAAAAATACATAGTATGGGTCAAAATGATCACTTTTTCTTTCATGCCAATAGTCATCATTAGGGTATTAAGTAAAGATCATGTTCTACAACTATTTTTTCGTAAATTTTTGGATTAGTAATATGCATTGCTAAGAACAACTTTAAAGGCAATTTTGCACCCTCAAATTCCTATTGTCCTATCCTAACAAACCATACATCAATGGAAAGCTTATTTAATCATCCGTTTCAAAAAATTCACCCTTATGACTGGTTTTGTGGTCCAGGTTCACATTTCATTCCTACGACCAATCCATGACATAACACATACTAAAACAATATTCATGAATATCGTATAACTATACAACAACATGGTATATTTCAAAGCATCATAGTATAACTACACACCATAAATACCATAAAAAGTAAATGAACTGATGAACATGTATGGGGTGTCCAGTACCTTGTAAATAATATGGTGTAAGGTCAATATTTTTGCATGTATGTAAATATATTTGTGACCCAGGACCACAAAACCCATCATAAGTGTCGATTTATGAAAATTGAGATTTATACATCATCTGAAAGCTTTGCTAAGATAAGACAATATTTGAAAATCTGAAACCTGAAGGTGCAACAAATCTAAATACTGAGAAAATTGTCCAAATATAGTAATATGCATTGCAAAGAACTTATCAAAAACTGAGCTTTGAAATATTTACAGTAGGAAACGTACAAAATGTTAATAAAACATGATCTTAAGGCTGGTTTTGTGGTCTAGGGTCAAATATACACAATCTACTACTGTACATGGCACTCTGAGGAACTTCTAAGAATACCATGGTACTACCATGGTAAATTTGAGGAAATGGCTTAACGCTTAAAATTAGGCTGGCCCGAGCTGACTTGCGGCTAAATACTGACAAAGTAATGTATCGTTCATTCTCAGAAACACCGTGTTTTCCCCACAAATAAACCTTACAAAAAGTACTATGGCGGTAACACGGTACAGTGATGGTATCGGATAATAATAGGCTTGTACCACAGCAATACCGTGGGTTTTTAGTTTCGGAAATCCAGGTATCACACCACACATCATGAATATATTCAACGTGAATGTGTTTACTGCGTTTATCGTCGTTAATAAGAGCGCAAATGAGCGAAAGAAGGGCACGCATGCGCCTGCTACGCCGCCCACCCCAGATCGAGCCGCCCGAAAACAAACCCGAAGGAGGAGGAGAAAAACATCCAACAAAGAGCTACGGCAGCGCAAGCCGATGTGCAGGATAGAGCGGGCAAAATAAGACCAAATGGCGGAGCATCTGGCTTGATTTGGGCACAGAAAGGACGGGGATATATAGGGCCATCACCACAGTGTGTCAAAGTGCTCATTTATTGAGTTTAAACCCCGTCAATCTTCGACCGTTGCGAGCACAAATTTTAGGCGCGCACTTTTGCTTCGTGGAAACGGTCGACAAGATGGCGCGCGCTCTCGCTTACTAGGCGCCGCGCTCACTGCGCACTATAATGTCTGTTTATTGCGTGCATTGCGCGCGTATGCAGAAACCGCGGGGATATTATCGTGCCCCGTGCATTCCGCCACACGCCTATAGGTCTAGTGCTGCTCTTCAATGGCTGAATCCCTTACCTTGGAGAGGTTTGATCGGAGTCCTCTATAGGCTTTGCGCTATTCAGTTCGGACCCGCCTCCGCCTCTCCCTCCCCACCGACTCCGCCATCTTGTATCGGGCACTCGGACGCGGTTAATGCGCACGCGCGGGCCCGCAGTGGAAGTCGTCAAAACAGAGCGGCCATTTGTAGAGGGGCATTCTTTCGTTCTACTACTGTGACATGAAATAAACAAACATAAATACATGGTTTTATTTATTCACAGGAAGCTATGTGGATGTTCTTCATTGTTGTCCTGAAAATGTTTATATATTTACTTCAATAAAATACCTATTTTATGAGTTTTCCCCGAAATATTTGCATTTAGCTTTATTTCAGTTTACGTTTTTAGCCATTTTTTTGAATAAGACTTTTTTTGAATAAAAGTTAGCTGCACGTTTTCGTTCATTTGGATTTTTTCATCTTTAATTCAGTTACTAAAAATGATATTTCATATTTTTAGCTGGTACTTGCATTAAAATGTCTATGCTTTGAATTATTATCTGATTTTTAAAATTGTCATTAATGCGCTTCAAATAAAGGCTGTTTAAATTAAAGTTTTCCTGTGAATGTTTGCTTCTGAACTTTGCCACACTTCCACTTTTTAACATCCTACTTATATTATTATTTCAGTTTGAACTATTGTGAATTGCTTATTTTGAATTCGGCTCATTTCCATTTGTACATCATGCCATTTGCGCTACATGCTCATGTGCACTTTACTGCCCTTTATACTTCATTGGTCATTTGTACTACTATCATTTATTTTTATTTAAATGATATTTTTCTGTTTTCATGTCTTGTTAGATGCTGAAAAAAGATTTTTAATGTTGTTGTTTTTTAATATTTATTTTTTTAAAGTGTCTACTGCTCACCAAGCCTGCTTTTATTTGATCCAAAAAGTAAAATTGTGAAATATTTTTACTATTTGAAATAACTGTTTCCTATTTAAATATATTTTAAAATGTAATTTATTTCTGTGATTTCAAAGCTGAATTTTTAGCATCATTTTATTGTTGTTATTATTATTATTATTATTATATTGAAAACAGCTCAGTATTTTTTTTCAGGTTTCTTTGATGAATACAACGTTCAAAAGAACAGCATTTATTTCAAATAGAAATCCTTTGTAACATTATAAATGTCTTCATCATCACTTTTAATCAATTTAAAGCATCCTTGCTGAATAAAAGTATTAATTTCTATAAAAAAAAATCTCAAAAAAATGCTGAAAATTCAGCTTTGAAATCACAGGAATAAATTACATTTAAAATATATTCAAATAGGAAACAGTTATTTTATAGTAAAAAATATTAAATGTATTTTGGATCAAATAAATGCAAGTGCAGAAGAGATGTCTTCCAAAAACTTTTGACTAGTAGTGTATATATACTAAATATTTGTTTTTTTTCTGTTAGTTGACAAGACACCATTTCTAATTTCCTTTAAAGATTATTAAGTTTAGGTTTGCCCATCACTGTAAAAAAAAATGATAATAACAATAATTAATTGCTAATAAATTTCACAAACAATTGCAAAGAACATGCAAGTTACACTGAACTAAATGTGAAATTTAAAACACATTAAAAACGGTATTTTCTTGTAAAACATCCACCAATACTATGTTTTATTTTATGCATTTTATCTTTTGTTTAACTTTATGAAAAATCATTTTTACAGTGTAATATTTCAGTTAACAAAAAAAAAAAAAAAACATTTTAATAGTTTTAGTAAACAATAACAACACTGCTGTATGTTCCCAAATCACAAACCAGTGCTTTCCTGACATTAAAGCCATTCATCAGGACTGCAGAATTCAGCTTTATGCAAGACTTGAGGTAATTCTGGATTTTAGTGGGAGGAAAACCAGATCAAATGTTCTCTGTCAGCGTTGCGTCTAAACTTGTGCTATATTAAGAGCAAGTGACGCGTTTCCTCGCCCACTCTTTTCAAACAAATTCGAGTCTTACTTAAAAAAAGAAAGTTTAATAAGCTCACCCCATAATTGGTGGGCACAAGCTTAAAATAACATTTTTTTCTAAACTCACTTCTCCAAAATGAGCTCCACCTTGGTCCTCTGTGGTTTGAAGTCGAACCATTTTTTTGCATCATGTGATTCTATGAAACCTTGGGACATGGGTTTCTAAGAAGTCATGAACTAATTTAAGGTTTAGCCTCCAAAAATTAAAGGGCAGAGCACTGGATTCTGTTTAATGCAACCTCAGGCCATCACTCCACCACTTCACAAGAAATAATGTGAGCTTTTTGAAAATGCTGCAAGAATGTGTTTGTACATAATAAAACAGATGCCACAATCCTGTTGCATGGAAAATGTTTTCTTCACACATTATCATGATTATGAATCCCAGCCATCATCCTTGTTGTCACAAGGTCGTATGACATGAGGCGAAGAGCAACACCCTTTCCCCACAAGCCCTTATAAAATCTGTCTGCCTATGAAGTGGGAACATAGTGAACCCAGACTAAAAGAGGAAGGATACAGCGAGGATTCAAACTGGTGCATTTCAGACTGCAAGACTAAAGTTAGCCAGCCTGCATTTCCACACCGCTGTAAGTATTTGATTATTGTGAAAGGCACTACAAAGGTATTTGGGGAGGGAAATGTGGGAATAAGCTGTAATGCTTGCAATAAATGTGTACAAAGTTTATGGTTTCATTGTGTGGCATCGCTCAAAAGGGAACGAGAGCCTCCAGGACAAATGGAGGTAGGTTTATGTTTCTATGAGGCTAATATGAAAATGTGCATTTTTTCATTTGGCAACCGGACATCACCTGTACACTGGATTTATAGGCTTTTTATATTATTGGTTCATTGCTTCCTGTTTAGGAAATCTGCATGTCAAAAGAAGGAAATGATCAATTGTCTTCATATTTGTTTATATTATGGATCAACACTGCTAGTTATTTTATATCATGTTTTTTTTTTTGCTTTTTTAACCAAAAAAGATTTGTTTATTAAAATTATTATTTATTAAAAATGTAATGAAATATATATGAATATATATATATTATGGATTTTACATACTGCGCTACATTTTATATCATATTCTTTTGCCCTTTTACTCAAATTTACATAATAATATCTGAAATTTTATGAGTTTGCTATTGAATTATGAATTATAC
>NC_133372.1:43841303-43921893 GCF_049309525.1 Garra rufa
TGTTGTATAGTCATGTTCCAAACAGCGCCATCATGTGGTCAAACACACACACAAAACACGGGTTGACAATAAATTATAACTCATTTATTATAATAATTTATTTATTTTAAATGATTTAAAGTTAAATGTAAAAATAATATTTGTTCATTCAAATTTATTTGTATTTATTTAAAATTAAGTCAAGTTATTTGTTTACTTCAAGTAGTAACATCTTGGATGACAATCTGTAAATTTTTCTCCTGAAAGTGAACTACTCTTTTAAGAATCAAGCATATGTAAACTTTTGAACGGGGTCCTTTTTATAAAGTCAACTATTATTTTATTTTTTTGACTATATGTAAACATCTTTTATGTGAAATATCTTACTCAGGTCAGTACTAACCAAAAAAATACCATGCATTTTGTATGATCCCTCTTATTTATAAAATAATTAACATTTTGCAGATTCTGCAAGGTGTATGTAAACTTTTGACTTCAACTGTATGGATAGACAGATAGCAAGTTTTCATAATGTTTGTAATGTTTGTTTAGTGTGAAGATCACGGAGCTGAACCTGACGTCTGACCTGCGTTTCCAGCCTGATGTGGGACTGATGTTCGAGGTGCAGAACTCCTCCATCACCCTCAACTTCCAGAGACGCATCCTTTACTGGCTCTTGTGAGTCTGAACACATCTGCAGAAATCAAATGAATAACTTTAATGATTTTGGTTTCAAATATGCTGTTCTTTTGAACTGCGTTCATCAAAAAAATCCTTTAAAACCACAAAAATATGAAGCAGCACAACTGTTTTCAGCATGTTTCTTCAGCAGCAAATCAGCATTTTAGAATGATTCCCAAAGGATCGTGTGACACTGAAGACTGGAGTAATGATGCTGAAAATTCAGCTTTGCATCATAGGAATAAATTACATTTTACAATATGTTTAAATATAAGCATTGTTGATCAAATAAATGCAGTCTTGATGACCGTCCCTCTTTCTCTCTATTAGCTATGATGAAGGAGCCATCAACGCCTCAGCTGAAGGTGTCAACATCTTCACAGTTCTCCATCTCAGAAAAGACGAGGAGGGACGTCTCAAGATATCCAATGTCACCTGTAATGCGTCCATCGCCAAAATGAGGGCCAGATTTAGTGGGACCCTTGGGTACTCGACTTTATATTGAATTCTGAGCATGTTTATTGCACTTGACACATGATTCGAATAACAGTGCAACTTCTTTATGAATGGAATGAAATGCATTGTTTGCTCAGTGTTTTTCATGTTAGTCTTTTATATGGCATATTCTTATGTGTCTCAAAATATTCTCACAGGAGGGTTTATGACTTTATCGGAACGTTCCTGACTACAGGAATGCGCTTCGTCCTAAATAGACAGGTTTGATTGCTTTTTTCCAATCAGGATTAACAGATGCTTACATTTCAGTCCTCAACATACATAAAGATATTTGCGACCCTAGACCACAAAACCAGCCTTGAGTAGCACAGGTATATTTATAGCAATAGCCAACAATACATTGTATGGGTCAAAATGATCAATTTTTCTTTTATGTCAAAAATCATTAGGATATTAAGTAAAGATCATGTTCCATGAAGATATTTTGTACATTTTCTACCATAAATATATCAAAACTTAATGTTCGATTAGTAATATGCATTGCTGGAATTTCATTTGGACAACTTTAAAGGCGATTTTCTCAATATATATCATATCTTGCCCAAATATTGTCCGTACATCTATGAAAAGCTTATTTATTTATGATCTCAATTTAAAAAAAATTGACACTTATGACTGGTTTTGTGGTCCAGGGTCACATTTTAACTTTAATGATATTTTAAATTCTGTATTATATATGTCTCTGTCAGATTTGTCCTGCCTTAAATCATGCTGCACTAGTTTTGGTTAACCAGCTACTGGAAACAATCCCAGGTTAGAGAACAATGTTGATCTCTGTAAAACTGTTGTGATGTATTGATCTGGCAGACTCGTGTGTTTACATAAACGTTTTGTTTGTTTTTTTCAGTGCGAGCGGAGGTGGACAGTTATGTGGGCATCGATTACTCACTGCTAAGTGACCCCGTGGTGACAGACACTAGCCTTGATATGGATTTTAGGGTGAGTGACGGATGACTAGTTACTGAACTTGATATGTAAGTTTTGGGGTCAAAATTTGGGGCCAGCAAAGACATAATTTATATGACATTTCCACAGAAATATGAAGCAGCACAACTGTTTTTAACATTGATAACTATCAGAAATGTTCAGCATATTAGAATGATTTCTGAAGGATCATGTGACACTGAAGACTGCAGTAATGATGCTGGAAATTCAAATTTGATCACAGGAATAAATTACATTTTACAACATATTCAAATAGATAGCAGTTATTTTAAATAGTAAAAAATATTTTACAGTATTTTTGTTTTTACTTTATTTAATATTTTAATTTATACTTAAATATTTATTTATAGTTTATATTTATATATATAAATGTATTTATTTATATACAGACTTGGTGAGAATAAGAGACTTTCAAAAACATTATAAAAAACGTTTGAATAGTGTATTATTTGCCATTTTAAAATAGGCTATATTATATATCAGCATCATATTGGTCATTGAAAAAAAACATGGTGTTACCATAGTATATTTGCAAAAAAAAAAAAAAAACATCATAGGATTACAACAAAAATGTTCAAAATACATTAAAACTTGTTTTTGTTAAAAACTAATTTAAAATGTTTTAAAATCTACAAAAAAGGCAAACTATATAACTAATATAGATGTTAAAATATCTTTATATAAATATTTTTAAACAGTTTTAAATGTATATTTTTTTAATAATTGTTTACATGTCCAAAACATATTTTAAAAAATGCACTACCAGTCAAAAGTTTGGACAGACTTTTTTTTTAGTCAAATATTAATTATTTTAAAATATTTTTTAATTTTATTAAAAAAATTGAATTGAATTTTTAAATACAAATTGTGCCAAATGTTGTATTGTTTTTTAAAATAATTAATATTTGACTAAACATTTAACAAATAATAATATAATAAAAAAAAAACATTAAGTCAAGTGTGTGGAAACTTTTGACTGGTAGTATGCATTTTGAGTTCACCCAAAAAGCATTTGTTGCCCCTTGAATACATTTCCTCATATATTTCAAACTTTTAAGGTGTAAAAAAATGTGAAAATTGATCTGAAAAATATGTGGCTGTTTATACTCTACAAATATGTTTTTAGAACAAGTAATTTTTTTGTATTTATTTATTTATTTTTCTCCCTCTCTCATCTACACAGGGCATGTTTTACGACCTTAAGAATGAGAACGAGACGCTTGTGAACTATGCTGTGAATCCTGTAGTGAGAGAGTATGATCGTATGATCTATCTGGCTCTCTCTGAGTTCTTCTTTGACAGCGGCCTCTTCTCTTACTTCAAAGGCGGACTGTTCCAAATGCAGATCGCCAACGAACGAGTAAGACACCATCTAATACATTTCAAGTGCGTGATACTCAAATAAGACAAAAATAATTATTGTTCAACTCATTTTTCAGATGCCGAAGGACTTGGAGATGCTCCTCAGGACCACCTACTTGGGGACAATCATGATGCTGGTGAGCAAAACTAGAATGTATATATACAACTAATGCATAGCACAGCAACCATTGATTCTGTGTTTATCTGTCCTATCAGAACCCAGCTCTCATAGAGCATCCTCTATCGCTGGAGTTAGAGGTCACGTCTCCTCCTCGCTCCACTGTCAAGACCTCTGGCGCCAGTGTGGCCGTCAACTGTAATGTCAAAGTGTTGGTCCTTCCTCCAGGAAAACCAGCAGTCCAGCTTAGCAGCATGACCATGGTAAGAACTATAATGTACACAATTAAATCATTTGTTTCAGAATGAAGGAATGCCATAAATGCACCAAATCTCACCTTGTTTTAGGAAGGCAAATTCAATGCAAAAGTGTCAATGAAGGGCAAGCGCTTGGCCATCCATTTAGATCTGAGAAGGTGAATATGGCACATAAACACTGAACTGTATTTGACATTTGACTCATTTTTAACACTGATTTTGATCTGAGAATCTGCTTTCAGGTTCAAAATCTTCTCCAATCAGTCTGCTCTGGAGTCTTTAGCTGTAAGTTCACTTTTCCACATACACGTGTAATGCAAAACTAATAAAAATGAATGATTTATTCATAGCAAAATTCATATTTTTCCTTTAGCTTATTCCACTTCAAGGTCCTTTGAAGACAATGTTGCAGATATCAGTGGTGCCTCTCATTAACAGTAAGTTAAAAGCCAAAAGTTTGGGGTCGGATTGATTTTTTAAATATACAGTTGAGGTCAAAAGTTTACGTCCCCTTGATTCTTAATACTGTGTTCTTACCTGAATGATCCAAAGCTGTGTTTTTTCCATCTTTTCACACTTAGGACAACTGAAGGGCTCATGTGCATCTTTACAGAAGGTTTAAACACTCACTAATGTTTCAGAAGGAAAGAGCCGGGGGTGAAAACTTTTAAATTCGAAGATGAGGGTACATTTAACTTACTTTGTCTTCTGGGAAACATTCATCTCCTGTAGCCTCTGAAGGGCAGTACTAAATAAGGAAAATAACTTATTTAGGCAAAATAAGATAAATGTAGGCTACACATCTCCATTCTGTTCAAAAGTTTTCACCCCCAGCTCCTAATGCATGTTTTTTTCCTTCTGGAGCATCAGTGAGTGTTTGAAACTTTGAACCTTCTGTAAGAGTTGCATATGAGTCCCTCAGTTGTCCTCAGTGTGAAAAGATGGATCTCAAAATCATACAGTCATTGTTGGAAAGGGTTCAAATACACAAAAATGCAAAAAAACAAAGAATTTGTGGGACCTGAAGGATTTTTCTGAAGAACAGTGGTCAGTTTAACGGTTTAACAAACAAAGTGAAACAATTGATTCAGGTCAGTACTAAATAAACAATAACATGCATTTTGTATGATCTCTCTTATTTTGGTAAAATAACATTTAGCAGATTCTGAAAGGAGGATGTAAACTTTTGACCTCAACTGTATTTTTAAAAGAAGACTCTTCTGCTCACCAAGGCTGCATTTATTTGATCAAAAATACCGTACAAATAGTAATATTGTGAAATATTTTTATTGTTCAATATAATGATTCTCTATGAGAACATTAAATTGTAATTTATTTCTGTAATGCATAGCTGAATTTTAAGCTTCATTATTACAGTTTTCAGCAAGACATGATCCTTTAGAAATCATTCTAAAATGCTGGTTTGCTGCTCAAGAAACTGTTTTTTTTTTAAATTAAATCAGTGTTGAAAACAGTGCTTAATTTAAAAAATATATATACACATAATATTTTAATGAGAAAACGTAGTGCATCTAAATGTTTGATCTTGTGTTTGATGTAAGATTACACTAAACGAGGTGTGCAGATCCCTCTGCCGGACGGGATAGACTTCATCGAAGAGGTGGTTGAGTATCACAATGTAAGTGAAGCTTTTAACATCGTAAGTTTAAGATAAAGACACTTTGATATGTTTAAATGTGGTCCTCCATCTTTGATTTCACAGGGCTACATCATCGTGGGTGCAAACCTACACTTCAGAACAGGTCTGAGAGAAATAATCGAGAGGAAGCTGGCGGGTGAAACAGACAACTCAATTTAAGAAAAGAAAAAACCTGCACTAACATAATAACATGTATAAGTCATGCACAGATACTAAAATATGGAGCAATAAATGCGGTTTTAAAAGAGTAAAAACTAACCTTCCAGAAGAAGCATGATGTTTGTTAACTGTACAGAGCATTTGATCCTCAAGACCTGCTATCGTTACAGTCAACATGAACTCCCATTCACCCCATTTACTCTCTGAATATGCATTCCCAGTGTGATTGTGAGCAATTCACACTTTACTCCAACACGCAGTGGCATTTCTTTTAAATATCCCTCAATAGTTAATTCAATACAATATGTGACCCTGGACCACAAAACCAGTCATAAGGTTAAATTTGACAAAACTGAGATTTATACATAAATAAGCTTTCTATTGGTGTATGGTTTGTTAGGATAGGACAATATTTGGCCGAGATACATCTATTTGAAATCAGAAATCTGAGGATGCAAAAAAAAAAAAATCAAAAAGACTGAGAAAATCACCTTTAAAGTTGTCCAAATTAGGTTCTTAACAATGCATATTACTAATCAAAAATTACATTTTGATATGTTTACAGAAGGAATTTTACAAAAAAACCTTCATGGAACATGAACTTTACTTAATTTCTTAATGATTTTTGGCATAAAAGAAAAATCAAAAATTGACCCATGCAATGTATTTTTGGCTATTGCTACAAATATACCCCAGCGACTTAAGACTGGTTTTGTGGTCCAGGGTCACATATAATACAGGCAGTGTCTATTTATATTGAGTGCAAATGATCAACCTCGTTGTCAAAGGCTGCTTAGGAATTTCACCTTTAGCACAAATAGCATGTTACTTCTATTTACACTTTGTGCAAACAATATGCATTACTATTTGCTCTCAGGGTAAATACAGTCGAACTTTTTACACCTTTTTGTAAATAGGCGTAGCATAGAGATTACACCAATATAAGCAAATAAGTAAATATTTACAAAAAGCAGCATTAACATTTGGATACGCAGAGATGCTCTTGAGGATGGGATTTCAGGAGGGGAGCAGATCCCCCACAATCCACTACTGATTTACATTCAGACCTGATTAATTAATCAGTGCATTAATATGAAGTAGCAAACTATACATTTTCCCTGCATTTCAGAGGTAAAATAGGTTGCAAATGCAGGTTCATGTTGACTTTAAGGTATTGTACAAGTGTCTGAACTCTGTAAACACATGTACAACTCTTATAATGTGTGCTTAGATGTATAAAACAAAATGTATTTGTACTTTAAGTTGAATTTTATGATTTTTTGTACAAGTTTTATCGTATATTGATTGTTTAATATGAGATTGGTCTGCCATCCTCATTTGTGAATGAAACCACTGTACTTCTTTATAAAAATTACATGTTAAAAATCAGGAAGTGTTACGGTTTTTGATTGTAAAACTTTAGATTAAAGGGTTTAAATGCACCATTTTCTAAAATAAAGATCAAAGAAATAAAATCATAGAAAATTTCTTTAATTAAAAACTGGGGGGGGGGGGGGAAAGATAAAGGCACAAAAATGATTCCCTTATGAGCACAAAAAGTACCAGAGAGCAAGTCAACACCTCAAAAAAAAGTCTACAATTGAGCAAAGCACAGTGAGGCATTATTACCTGGAGAGATAACAAATAATCTGTGCAATGATTAATAAAAGCTACAGTTTCATGTTTAATAAAGTAGACGATAAGCTAAAATTGTGCAATAAACAGTCAGCATCCACTCAGATTGAATTTCAATTCGTAAAACACTCAGCATCCCTCGCTATTCAAATCAACCATAATCAAAGATGGACAGAGGAATACAGACACGTGTAAATCTCTCAAACACATACAATGAAAGCTCATTATGTACAATCAGCATGACTTCATTTAGTTCACTGGCTGGCAGCTAAACTACATAAATGTGATCAGTTTTAAGTGGCAAAGTGACAAAACAGTCAGTGGTCCATAAATTGGAGGCATTTAACCAGTGTGACAGTGCAAATTCCGATAAAAAAAAAAAAAAAAAAAAAAAAAAAGTTAAAATCCCTGAGTGTGTTCTAGTAAGGTTGTTTGGTGAGGAAGCGGCTGAACATTGTGAAAGCCGCTATGGGTTTGTCTGTGGGAACCATGTGACCCGAACCCTGTGGAGGACATAGATAAATGCATTTTTAAAAATAACAACAAACCAAAAATAGAATACAAAGGTGGTTTGATCACTGCAAAAAAAAGCTTTTCTTACATAGATGTTTTGTCTTGTTTCCAGCTAAAATATCAAATAATAATTTTTTTTTAGAAGAGTAAAAATTCTTGTTTTCAGAAAAAACAAGTCAAAATTAAGTGTGTTTGTGCTTAGAACAAGCAAAATAATCTGCCAATGAGGTAAGCAAAAAAAAAATTCTTCAAACAGAAAACAAGATTATTTTTCTTACCCCCTGGGGAGATTTAGCTCGTTTCAAACGCACTTAATTTTTCTGAAAACAATTTTTACTTATCTAGAAAATCCTCCTTGATTTAAGAATTTGATATTTTGGCTGGAAACAAGACATAAAATCTAACAAAGAAAAGCATTTTTTTTGCAGTGATGGAGGTCACAGAACTAGTTTACCATATTTGTATGTAACAAAGTGTAGATGTGTATTCTATACCCTAGTCAGATGCCTAAAATGCTGTTTATGTAGGCAGCTCAGTAGTTGTTTAGAATACTTATGGCATCGTTTTCTAATTAATTTAACTTTGTCATAATCATAGAGAAAGTGTACCATTGGTTTTATTGCAGTTTTACCTTCACTGTGAGGAAAGCAATGCGGCTGAATTCCTTGACAAAGCCGCCGATCTGCTGAGTTTCACCATTAAAATAAATCCAAGGTCTGCGCTGCACCTGCACCTGTTGGAGAAGATGAAGAGAGGGTTTCTTCTGCTACAGCAATTAAAAAAAGAGGTAGTCTTAGACCACAGACAATACGGGATGTCTAATACTTAATTGTACAAAAATGGCAAAAGCTTCTCAAAACTTACATTTTTTTTAAATAAAATTAAAAATAAATAAAATTTAGTATTATAAAATAAATCCATTGACATATCTTGTAAATAAAAAAAAAAAAAAAAAGAGTAAAATACATCAAATAATAATAATAAAAAAATATACAATTTACGACAGCGCTTTGTACCATGTTTTAAAAAAAAAAAATCTTAAAATAAGATTAAAAGTTGAAATATTTCGAGAATTAAGTCAAAACTATGAGGAAAAAAAGTGTTTCGAAAAAAGTTGAATTTTTTTTAAAAAATAAAGTAAAAATACAAGAATTAATTTGTAGCAATTACAAGATTAAAATTATAATATTTGAAGATTATATTCAACCTTTTGCTCTTTAATGTGGCATGACACGTTGCTGTATTCGCCTCAGTTTAAGCAGCGTGTGAATCAGTCATCTTTCCGATTACAGTGAGACGTTAATTTAATTATATTAGGCTATACAGTTTATTTAATTTCTTCTGATGCTCCTTCACATTTATATCATGCTATAAACTTGAAATAAAAATAAATAAAATAGTATTTTCGTGATAAATCTGACAGAATTTGAAAGCTGAGCTGTGTTACTAAAAGCAACAAAGCACAAAATTATTGCGATAACTAGGTGGCTGGCATGCTACAATAATGATATGGAAGTCGTTATATATAAGTTCCAATCATTTACTGTATTTAAACATGTAATAAAACATGTAATATGAATAAAACAGCTTGTTAATAGTCAGTTATATACCTCAGAAAAGACGACAATATAACTTGTTAACGAGTTACAGTACACTTCAACTTTTAGAGCGTTTTGTCGTTTTAAATTAAATACATGTGAGAAATTAAATATTGGATGCCACAGACATTTTTGCAGAGTATGTGGTGGAGTTTTTATAGTTTAATGAAACTAATGCCTCCTTTTAATCCAAAAGACTATTTGACCATTAAAGAGCCTGAAAAACACATTATTGCAAGACACATTGTTTGCATTTTGCTATAAAACTGACACATTTTAAAAGCTGAGACTTTGTTTTATATAAAAGTACATTGTCATATTAGGGTGCACAGATTGTTTAATTTGAAAGAGAGAAAAACAAAAAAACACTAGAGTTCCCAGACCAAGACTAAAAGAAAGTAGGACACACAATATCATTGATCAACAACTCACCTCTTGCTGGAGTGACTCCACAAACCACTCATCTCCTAGGAAGTTGCAGGCCATGTCTACATCTCCATTATACACCAGCACACGGTATTTCTGGTAGAACAAATAAAAAGAAACATTGAAATCAACAAGAATTGATAAATATTTGATTTACAAATCTTTACATTCCCATCACTCACTAGTGCACCAAGAAGCTTCAGGTACTGTTTCGTCACATCCATGACCAAGCGTTTGTAGTTCAGATTGACTTCAGCACTGCAACAAACAACCAGTCAATCTCAAATGAAGCTCCAAAACTCATTTGCATTATTAAAGTCCACTCAGCGCACCTGCAGATGACCCAGTCCAAAGCATTTGGTGAGATGTGGAGAGCGGATTTCACCAGCGGGTTGTTGAGGTACAGGGTGGATGGAGTAGAGTTGGTACACGGAGGATCGAGCCTCGTAGATTTAAACAGGGAGACCACACCTCGCAGTTTCTGATTCAATGAGAAGATTTAAGTGAATTAACCCTCGAAGCACCACAAAGTTGGGGTCATCGGATGCCCATTTTCCACAAGTTCATATGATTCTTTAGGGTCTTAATGAAAATTCTCTAATATACTTTGGTTAAAAATTCTCAATAGTAGTGTAAACAAAAAAACACCCTTTTACCTTGTCAAAATCAGCTCTGCAAAATTTCAGCTCATTTTAAGACATGGCCCCTTTAAATGCCACCAAGCTATGCTTGCCCTGTCCCTCTCTGAGGTTTATGTTTCATTTAGCTGCATTTAGCCATGTTTATCGGCGAAACTTGCCAATAAGCACATTAAGAAAGGCCATTTGCAAAGATGCATAAAAACCTTTATAGTCACTTCTGCTGTGGGTGAAGCTGCATCTGGAATGATTTGCACGAACATAAAGGCATATGTAGATCGGGATTGGTGCTTTCCACTTAAAAACGAAAGTAACGTTAAACCTCTGCGTCTTCAGCGGCTCAGATGTCGGGAGTAAATGACTACTGCTATGTTCATTATTACATCTCAATCGCTCAATTAGAGTCTTCCTCTGCACCAGAGTCACACAATGGCGATCGTATTCGGACTGTTTCAGCTCGGTGAGGGCGGGTCTAAGGTAAGATGCTCATGTCAATCACAACGACAAGAAGCTGAGAATGAGCTGATTTTAAAAAGGAGATATTACTTTTAAAAATTAATAAAATCCCACTGGGTGGATTTTTATCATTGTAGGGTGGTTGTGTACACAAACTACTAACACACATTAATGTTCAAACAACATGTAAAAGTTAGTTTTGCACCCGATGACCCCTTTAAAAACCCATGAGCAGGCACAAAGCTTTGTTCTACATAGCACTTAAAAGGACTGTTCATGTTGTTCCAAAACTATAAATTCTTCTTAAATCCCATTCAAAATGAATACCGAATCCTCAAATTGAAGTTTTAAGTTTGGTTATGAGACATGCAAGAACCAATGTTGTGGGCTGAAACAAATTACAATTTGAATATGCAAATATAACAAAAGAGCAACTGTATATATCCAGTGTATTTCAATGAAAATCTTATGGAAATAAGCATCAAAATGCTACAAGATCAAAAACTCATGTGTATCTGAAAATGAGACGGTTGTCCCAAAAGCAACACGTAAATTGGTTTCTCTACCTCGTTCTGTGCTTTGGACATTGGATGGTTGAGGAAGTGGTGGCCCAT
The DNA here is from genome assembly GCF_049309525.1 of Garra rufa. NCBI lineage: Eukaryota > Metazoa > Chordata > Actinopteri > Cypriniformes > Cyprinidae > Garra > Garra rufa. The sequence goes on from NC_133372.1 coordinate 43,852,861, forward strand.
GTCTCGGATCACAAACTGGCCGTTTTCAATGCTGGTTTCAGAACACAAATGCAAAATGACACCGGAACATCACCATATGAAACGACATTAAACAGTAACGCCACATAACTGACTCACGCTCACCTGACTCTCTGCTTAACACCTCCGGCACACGGTGCATACAGATTATAAATGTTGAGTCCGGACTGGTAGACTATAGTTTGAACTGTAGTGAGCTAAAGAGTGATTTAAAGATACGACAAGATAAGTAAATATATGACATGACATCTTAAGGCATCAGAAAGAGCGCAGTTTAACTTACAGAAGTTGAGCAGTTCTCATCATAGTTATCATAGAAGTTACACACTCCGTCTTTGCAGCAAAATTTCTGCAGGTCACTCCACAAGCTATATAAAACAATAAGTAAAAAAATAAATAAACATATTTACAATTTATACTGTTTGCCCTTACAGAACACACCATAATAACCCTAATAGAGACACTTGCCTTCACATGTATAAAAAGAATTGCATGTTAAATGGAGCAACATGAAGTGAACAAATACTATACCTGCTCCCAAGAAGTCCATGATAATACGCAAAATAGACAAGTGAATTATCATTTAGCTTGTAACTGGACATGCCATTTCCAACTGCAATACCCTACAAGACAAACACACACACATCATACAGAATCACATGGATCCAGACAGCAATGTCTGTGCTGTTTATAGGCAATACAGTCAACACAAAGTCTTTTCTACCTGTAAATTGATGCTGCTGTCCTCCATGACGATCTCAGCCAGTGTTGGAATGTAAATGCCTCCGTAACTCTCGCCAGTCAAGAAAAACTCATTCTTGCTGAACTCAGGAAACAACCTGAAAAATTCTTTCAAGGCCAAGTAGTTGTTTGTGGCCACCTGGAAAGTGATAATATGGTTAATATTTTGTGTTTTAATCATATACAGTATGATTAAATACTATTGGTGCTACGCAATGCATACCTTCTATCTGTGCAATAAATGCACTTGTGCATCTTTTAAGTACAATATTGTTATGGTATCATTATGTTACTTTATTATTAATAATTAAAAAAAAAGATAGATATATATATAGTTTATTTATATTTATTCATTTGTTTATTTTATATAAAAATATATAAATAAATATCAATATATTATAATAAAGTGACATCATGATATACACAAATACAAATTTTATAAAAATAAAAATTTAACAAATATACTTTTTTTACATTATAAAACAATAGAATGCATTCATTTATATACTAAAATATAATATATAATGATTTAAATCATACCTCTGTGTCATTGGTTGTGTACTTCTTATCATCAGAGTAAGAGAAGCCGACACCTGCTGGTGACTCCAGGTATAAGACATTTGCAATCTGAGAAAAACAGCTTATGTTTAGTACAATACAATTGCTATAGCCAAGAATTATAGTGCATAAGAGCATGTGACTGGCTGAAGGGAGTGTCATCCGGTCCAGTCACCGAAACTACTGTTTAAAATGAAAACTAGCCATATGACTTCCTCATTTCACACCACAGCAATAAGCAACTTGCTAATCCTGAAATAATATTTAACCAAAAAAAAACCAATAATAAAAAAAGACAGAATCCACACCTTGTTCCAAGAGTAAGGATTATACTCTAGAGTTGCCCCGTCATCTTGGATCTGTGAATAACCAGAGAGAAGTGATAATGTGCATTATTTGAAGCATTTCTGTCTTCAAATATTTCACTTAAGTTCATTGTGAATGGTTATATGAGGAAGTGTTCTGAATTCTCACCAGGAAAGGTCCATGTTCTGTAAGCAAACCGTCTAAGGAGCTGCATCCTGGTCCACCGTTAAGCCACAGAACAACCGGACTGTTGGCCGGATCTTTCTGAGACTGAACAAACCTGATCAAGAGGAACAGAACACAATAAATGTTGGATATTTAAATATGGACATTTTTAAACTATTTAAATAAAAGTGAAAGCCAGTCCAGCTCACCAGTAGTGAAGATGTTTGTTATCTGCAACATTGAAGTATCCAGAATAATGCTTGAAGCTGGGCTGTTTTGAAAGTCCAGGCAGATATTTGATTTCATCTGCATCAGGAGCTCCAGAAACCTCCAACAGCCCCAGCAACAAACACACCAGGACTAAATGCATCTGAAACACAGGAAAACGCTACAGTTACTTACTTAACCTTGTAAAAGAAAAGAAAACTCTTCAATTATAATGATCTAAAGTAAATAGGTCAGCCAAAACCAAAGGGAAGCTATATAACCCAGGGCTGCCAACTTTTGAGTTCAGCTTGGAGTGAGAATTCCCACAGCAGTGTCTTTAGGGGGGTCCGGGGGCATGCTCCCCCGTAAGAAAATTTTGTACATTTTACAGTTAAATTCATCTATCTGGTGTACTTTGAGAGTTCACAATTCAGAGCTCCAATACAGTTTCAGTGTGAAAACTAAACAAAGAAAAAAGCTGGTGAATTGACTTGATCTTGAGGTTTAAAGGGGACTTAATCCTCTTATTAGTTGTGATATAGTGTCTCAGTCTATATTAGAATAAAAAATAATTTGAAAAAAGAATAATGATAATAATAATAATAATTTTATATTATTATTCCAACGACAGTAATATTGGAAAACAATTCTGTAAAGTAAATAAAAATGAGTATTTCACCAGTATGTTATTTTCTCTTATTCTACAGTAGGGGAATTACAATACTTTAGTTGTAATTTCTACACTTACAAGCACGGCCTAAAACTTTTTGCCATATCTGCCATTTTATTCATGATACAAGTGACATTTTTTGGTGATTTGAGAGAATTTACCAGCCATAATTATTTTTTTTTTCTGGCAATGAAATGTTTTTGCAGTTAAAAAAATATTAATAAATTGAAAATTAGAACTAAACACTGCATTTTAAATCATGAAACAAAAAAGGTGCTACACACGTTCGCATGAGCAGTTTTTTTTATTAAAATTTGGTCTGACTTCAGCATTGTGAAATTATTTGTTATTTTTAAATATATTTATAAAAATGTCATACTGTGTTTTTATTATAAAATGATGTAAAATAACTGTTGCAGTGCTGCAAAACTATTTACTTTTCTTGTGGTGAAAAGTTATGTGCAGTAAAAGAATTCCTAGATTTAGTCATTATAAATAATTGCAACTGCATTTAAAAAATATATATATATTTTGACACGAAAATTCAAATATTTTTCTGTAGTCTGCTGTTCTGAGAAATTATATTTTTCTCATATTCGAAAATTAATCATTCATGAGGGATTTATCACTCCCGAAATTCTGCTTCTTGTACCGGGTATACAGCTGTTAGCAGGACGAAAAACAAAACTTTTATTCAAATTCTAAACGGATTATACGTAGCCTTGGAGTGCGCAATAGCCCTCCATTGATAATCACTAAAACGTGTCGCTTCAGTTAATCGCAAAAGTCCTTTTATTATCAATGAACCGCTTATTTACAGTGAGAGTCCACAAGTGCAATCTGGCGTTTAGAGGTGAGTGAATTCAGAACGCAATGGCCAATCACAGGCGTTCTAGATCAACATAAATGTCTGTGATTGGCTACATTGCTCAGCGCTACGAAAACACGTTGTCTTTTGGCGATTTCCAGAGCACAAACACAAATACGCACTGGAGCTTTTGCCAAATGTGTTTAGCCAATATCTTATTATTAGTTTTAACTGAGGGTGCTTTTGACTGCGTGAGAAAATGGATGTGTGGCGTGAGAGCGTGTGAAAAGTGTCAATTGCGTGAGTCTCACGCTGAATGCGTGAGAGTTGGCAGCCCTGTATAACCTTTTATCTAACTCAGAGCACTAACCAGGAAATAAAGGATTTGTACTACAATGACAGTGGAAATCTGAGACACGGATTGATATTACTCAGCAAAAGAAATATTAAAATTGTTTATAGTGTTATTTTGTTAGTCTTACCTTTACAGGTGTTGGAGCAAAAATGCTACCGGCTAGAAAACTGTTTAAGTAGACCCCAAAATTCATGTGACTTCAACTTTCCCGTGATGAAGTCACATGATGAGTTTCGTCCGCTGTGTCAAAATAAAAGTGCATGACATTTACACGCATTGAAGTTGTGGTGGAATACTCTAAAAACAAAAAAACAAACTATGAATATATATATTAATTCTATTTTCATATTAATATTAAGTTCAATAGTGGAAATGCTTTTTTGTGTTAATATTGTGATTTATGAATACATATTTACATTTTTAACATGTGGATATCAAGTACTTCTACACGTACTGTTTTTTATTTTTTATTTTCAAGTCTGTCTGAAGGCAAATTAAGGTTTTTAAAATGATACTTATTTGTACAGCAACTTTGATTTTACAAAGGAACTTTGGAACTGGCACTTTTATTTTGAAAACAGCGCCATCAACACCGTCTCTAAGCAACTCGCATTTCCGCACAGGATCACCGCTCGGACGGTTGCGGCAGTTTTGCAGCGGGATTTCATTGCAATTGTTCGCACAACCAGGACGCCGCGAGAAAATCGCAGGACAGTTTCCAGGTTCCCATGGTAACGGTAAGATCTTGCTTCCATGATCTTACAAAACTCTTCTAAGGGAATCGAAAATTTTTAACCTCGAACTGCATTCATTGTTATACATGTAAGCTAACGTTAGCTTGTTAGCTGCCCTGATAGTCGAAGCATCGATTGTTCTTTTCGATTGCTGAAAGCCGTAAGTGTTGTTTTGGTAGCAACAACACAATATTTGAATCGTCCAATTTAAACACGAACGCACTCGAGTAAACAAAGAAAATCTGCGAATGAATTCAAAGCAGCGGAGTATCTACTGTGCGGATTTCTGGAGCAACATGGCGTCTGATCGAATCCCACGCTTGGCGAAGTGTGCGCGGTTGTCTCTGCAGCTTTTAAACGGACAGAATATGCACGGTATGCCTCTTTTACACAGGAATACGCGGTATCTATTGTTTGCAGTAACATTTGCGCGTTTTTTTACACGACTTGATTTCGCGTGACGTCACGACACTGTCACAAAATGGCTGAAGGGTTGTTGTGGCGCTGGAGAGGATTCATGCTGTTTGCTTTCACCTGTTGACCGTTTTCATTGTCTCTACCTTTTGCATAATAAACTACTGGAAAATGACAATGGAGGCTCATAGACGGTGTAAAAGAGTATTATGTAGGATAGCAAGAACAGATTTATTTCAGTCTGTTTTTCTTGAATGTGTAACGTTAATACTAAATACTGTAATAGAGGGTCAAATACTGAATCATAAATGTTGTTTTATTTTATTTTTTATTTGTGCCTGACACCTGTTCTTCTGAATATATCATTCTAAAACTAAGATGCATTGAACATGAATAAAACTCTGATTTGATCATTTTATTTGAATTGACTTTAGTATTAAGTTTTAAAACACACCCTTTTGTTACACACTCTTACTGTCTCTAATTTTAGGAGTATAGTACATTTTCCCCCGGTTTCACAGACAAGGCTTAAGCCTAGTCCTAGACTAAAATGTAAGTCTGAGCGGTTTCACCTGAAATAAAATTGCATTGATTGATCTTAAAATATATCAGTGCCTTTGTTTTGTCTCAAGATGCACACCAGTAATTTTTTTTTCTAAGCATGTTTATAAAAATGACTTAAATGTCATAATTGAACTATGGCCTAATCCTGGTTTAGTCTAAGCCCTGTCTGTGAAACCTGGCCATTATATAATATCTTGTAATCTGATAATACAGCTAAAGTCAAAAGTTTACATACACCTTGGAGAATATGCAAAATGTTAATTATTTTGTTCAAATAAGAGGGATTATACAAAATGCATGTTTTTTTTTTAGTTGTCTGAAGAAGATATTTCACATAAAAGACATTTACATATAGTCCACAAGAGAAAATAATAGTTGATAATAGTCGTATGCAACTATTACAGAAGGTTTAAACGCTCACTGATGCTCCAGAAAGAAAAACGATGCATTAAGAGCCAGGGGTGTAAACTTTTGAACAGAATGAAGATGTGTACATTTTTCTTATTTTGCCTAAATAATATCGTTTTAGTACTGCCCTTCAGAAGCTACAGATGCTTGCATGTTTCCCAAAAGACAAAATAAGTGACATTTACCGTGACCTTCAAATTCAAAATAAGAAAAATGTTTTTGTTCAAAAGTTTTCCTTCTGGAGCATCAGTGAGTGTTTGAACCTTCTGTAAGAGTTGCATATGAGTCCCTCAGTTGTCCTCAGTGTGAAAAGATGGATCTCAAAATCATACAGTCATTGTTGGAAAGGGTTCGAATACACAAAAATGCTCAGAAACCAAAGAATTTGTGGGACCTTAAGGATTTTTCTGAAGAACAGCCGCAGTTTAACTGTTCAGGACAAACAAGGGTCTCATGAATAACAATCACTAAACAGCTACCTAAACACAGGTAACAACACAGTATTAATAATTAAGTGTAAACTTTTGAACGGGGTAATTTAATTTTTTTCTTGTGGACTATATGTAAACGTCTTTTAATGGGAAATATCTTATTCAAGTCAGTACTAAATAAAAAATAACATGCATTTTGTATGATCCCTGCAAGATGTATGTAAACTTTTGACTTAACTGTACATGTTTTTTCACTCTCCATTGTTGGCTTTTTCAGACAGTTTGATATTCTTGAGGTAGAGTCATCTGAAGAAAAACAAAAAAGTGCAAAATCTTTGAAGGTGGAACGACCAAAATTCGTCTGGTAAGGTGTTGAGCAGCTTTGGAAACTCAGGGTATGATATCATGTTTTGCAACTTGCCAAAATGTCACCCGAATGCCGAAGGACAACAAAGACTGCAACATCTGCGAGCTCTTACTGTCGAAAATGTGCACTATAGCCAAGAAACTGCGTGGCGATTCCTTTCGAATGTGCGAAATGTGCAGTGGAAAATAAGACGTGTTTAATTCAGTGCTTTATTCCCGAGCAAACCTTTGGTGATGCCCTGAGAGCCACGATGGCCAGTGTTTTTGATGACTGGCTATGCTTTATCATTTTCTTCAAGCGTCGCCTCTATGTTGTGGATAGCGACGTTACCGAATTTTTAACTTTGGACAACCTGCAAGAAATTTTCGGGGAGCATTTTATGTTTATCCCCAGGAACTTTAACCACTCTTTCATGCCTATTCAAGATTTGATGTTATCTTCAAACGGCAAGCTCTCGTATTTTCCGTCGCGTGGTCCGTGGAAACCCGTTTGTGGTCAGTTCTTCCAACAGGTTTTCTTTTCGTCGTCACCTACAGCCTTTCATAAAGTACTTGAGAAATGTGTTTTCATTTCAAATGCACAATCCGAGGAGCATTTTTTCCATGAGAATATTACAGACTTCAAGTGCAGCTGCAAAATCCAAGGACTCCTGCGATCAAGGCCAAACTTTTATTTTTAACATTTTATTTGGTATAAATGACCGTAAAGTGTTCATATCACTTGATCAGGCAGCAAAACACAGCATGTGAATTAACTATACTTAGGAAATTCTACTTGTTGTGAAGTTTCTCAAGTTTGTCTTTAAAGTCAACATGAAACAACATTGGCGCAGTATTTTAGAATTAGAAAAATTAATAATGATCAAATCAATCAATCTGTGTTCAGAGATAAAGATGTGTTTGAAAAAAGTAAGTTTGGACGGTTTTGATTTCATGTTGACTTTTAAAGACGTTTGCTGTGTTTTCTTTTATTGCCCAGTCATTTTACCTTTGGAATCTCTCTTTTCTTACATGTCGATGCATCGTCAATTTCAAGACCTTGGGGGAAATATAGCTAATCGAATAGTCTTGTAACTAAAATCAACTTCAAGCGTTCCTTCGTTGAACCAAAAGCTCTTAGAGGCATGTCGCACAGAAGAAGCCGGAGTAAATCGCCACCCTCGTACACCACCAACAGCAATGACCCTCGTGACCTGGAGCGACGGATTTTTGTTGGAAATTTGCCCACGGCACACATGGCGAAGAAGGACATGGAGGAACTTTTCAGGCCATATGGGAAAATACAGGGTTAGTAGCGTCAGACTTATTTAGATGTTTGGGAAAATCTTATTTTCTAGTGTTCGCTACAAGTTCTTTAGACTTTGGTTGCGATTTGCAGAAAGCAAGGGAAGCTTAGGCCAAAAAAATCCACAGATAAACGCCTTTTTGCGTAAAAACGAAAATGATTGTTCCCTTTTCCAGCTTTGTCCCTGTTTCGTGGGTACGGATTTGTGCAGTTTGAGCGAGTGGAGGACGCTGAGGCCGCTAAAGCCGGACATAACGGTCGAGTTTATAGAGGTTATAAACTAGGTAAGGTCTGATTTGGTTATTACATTAAGGAGTTATTACATCAAGTTTAAAATTTTAGCTTAAGGGAAGTAAAAGGGTTAATTGTATGCCTGTAATTTTACTGTAATAACCACAATGTGGTGAATCTAATAAAACCAAACTTTAACTAAAAGATGCAAATTGCACATTAGTTTTTTTTTCTCTCAGCTTCAAGTTATAATCCTAAAGTTGGTTACATATTGGTGTCCTTTGACTTTAAAAAATAATAATAATCAAGTCCCATGTTTTCCCATTTTACTAGTCTTGCTCTTCCACTGAAATTATTATCTTACTGTAATTAAAATCACACAATGTCATCATTTTTATGTAATTTCTTGAATGGATAATGTTTGAATTTAATTTGTACTTTTTTTTTTTTCTCTAAGAGACCCATGGCCTATTATTATTTGTGCAAAGTCAAAGTTAGTAGGTGTGTTCGAGCTCATGCTGCGCTGCGCAGACCAATCGGCGAGATTAGCCGAAAGCAGTCGGGGAGGAGCTGAAAACGGAGCCGTCAAGTCGGACAAGTTGGAGATCTCGTTGCTCCCTCAAACATGGCAGATCACGTGGCGTTTGCCTACTTTATTGCAGATGAATTGGAAGCTATAGAAATACCTTTTTTGTTGGAAGAAATGCAGCACATGCAAGTGAAGCAGCAACTGCAGATTTCAGCATCAATCAGTGTTGACCACATTACATTAAATGTCTGTGACATTTTAGTTATTCTATAAAAAATATTACTTAAATATGCAGCTGAATACTATAAGTGGTCTGTATGAAAAAAGTAGCATAATAAATTTATGCACAAATCCAATATAAAGAATTTAAGGGAATAAAATGTACTGCAGTCAAAAGATCGTAAACTATTTACGAAATGGCATGCAAATTGATTTGTTATGCACGAAACACGCGTGATCATCGTCATGTGGTGAATGTGGCCAATCAGGAGAAGCTGTGACGTCATCACAGCCTGGCGCAGTCCCTTCTGAAATGCTGCGCTGGCTGAGCAAGCCGGCTGTTCTCGAAAACGCTCTCGCGTTACTTTGATGCCACACGTGAACGTCACGTGGCGTCGGTGCCGGTTCAAGTCGGACAAAATTTCTAACCGGCATGCACTACTTCAAGTCAGCCGCCGATCGGTCTGCGCAGCGCTGCATGAAGTTGAACGCACCTATTGTTAGTAGTCTAGAAAGCCTAATTTGAGAGGTGTTTCAATAGTTTACAGCTGGGAAATAACAAATGCTGACGTAGACATGATCCTTTGCTGCTTTTTCCCCAACATTGTAGTACTTAATTTTCAACTGCTATTGAAATTTTGCAAATGCTTACAATTTAGACGAAACTAACAGAATGTTAAATGTTTGTCCTCTCAGTGAAAGAGAAAAAAATCAACTCGTTTGGCTCTGAAATATTTCCGTCTTTTGTCATATTGAACGTTTGGATTGGTTTATTTGCAGATGTAAATATGGCAGCGGAGAGACGACAGAATAAATCCAGGTCAAGCCCTCCACGCAGGTAAAGTATCGCTGGGATTTTTGCTAATGAAGACGACCTCTGTCGAGAATTTTGGTAAACGTTTTTCCCTTCCACAATGGAATTCATCGAAAGTGCTTAAACGCATCAATATCGTTGTCGAGCGTGCGAAAACGGATATTTCTCGTGGCTCTTCGTTTTTTTTTTTTCTTCCTCACTTTTAGTTGTGTCAGAATTAACTGAAATAAAGTTGAAAGGGTAATTTGAGTACGTTTCCCTTGGTGTGTCTTTGTCTAAACTGTCTGTTCACTGACTATGCACGGTTTTCGACATCGTCCACTGACAATCACTGCTGGAGTATTCTTCAACGCTCCAATTAACACTCACTTAGCATTAAAACATTCCCAACAACCTAATTATTTCATGTACTCAACTCAAGTAGGATGGAAACAATTAAAACTAATTTATGCAGTTCGTTCAATTGTTGGATGTTTTATTTTTTTTTGAAGGTTGGTGTTTTTCTTTCCAGTCCATTCATCATCACCACCTCAGTTTAAAAAGAAAACTTGAGAATAATGGTTTCGCGATCGTGGAACAGTGCGGTTTCGTTGGTTTAATTTGAAGCAGCTTTAAAATTAAAAACTTACGTTGCTTAAAAAAAAACTAACAACAAAAAAAGTATGAAATTTAATAAAAGTGCATTTTTTATTTATTTATTTTTTTTAAATCCTGAAACCTGCTGTTAATTTTTCTTAAATTTGACTTTTGGAAAATAAAGAATGGACTTTGGTTTTCATGGTTACTTCAAAAAACAATGTTTGACATCTTTCTCAAGCTATTCATTTTTGGAGAGCTATATTCAGAAAGGTATGTTTTACAAGAGAAATGACGTGAATTTTGCGACCAGTAGGATTAATTTTCGGCACCAATTTCATGTCTTGTTTTCAGCAACGTGATTCTGAATGTGCTTAATTAAATGAGATTTTCTGGAAAAAAATTATAATTTGTTTTACATTGTTACAGTGTTCTTTGTTTTTGCCATTTCATTAACATAATGTATTTTAAGTACTGTCTTAGTTGGTGTTTAATAGAGTTAGTTTTGGGAGTACAGTGTTTAATTGGCACATGCTGACTGAGTGTATTTTATCTGTTCAGGCCAACCAGCTCTTACGGGGACAGTCGAGAGCCCCGTCCCCGTTCCCGGTCTCCGGTGCATGGGCGAGATTCTCGAGACCACCGTGAAAGTCGAGAGATGAGGAGCGATAGCCGTGAGCCACGGCCCGGTCCACCTCGAGAGCATGACGCTAGAGCCGCACCTGAAGAGCGATACAGGGGGTCGGAGAGCAGGGAGAAAGATCCTTCCTACAGGTGCACTCACAATGCATTTAGTTTTTTATTTAAGTTACTTGTTTTCCTGTGATATAACATAATCTAAACAACATTACTATGCTTCCACAGAGATGAAGGCTATGATCGTTACTACCGTGGAGAGTATGACTATTATCGGAAGAAAGAGGAGCCGTACCCAGAGCGCTACAGAGAACCCTGGAATGGCAGGAGAGACTCTGAGGGTTGGTTTGATTGTTTACAAGAAAAAAAATGACACAAACAGTTACTAAAACTAAATGAAAGTGAAAACACAAAATGTAAAAATATTAATAGAAACTAATCAGGGTTTCCGTGGGTCCTTAAAAAGTCTTTTAAGCCAGGATTATGGCCATAGTTCAATTAGGACATTTAAGTAATTTTTATAAACGTGCCTTAGAATAAACATAGCTGGTGTGCATCTGGAGACAAAACAAAGGCACTGATATATTTAAAGATCAGTCAGTGCAAGTTTCTTTCAGTTAAAAAACAGCTCAGACTTACATTTTAGTCTAGAGCTAGGCTTAAGCCTTGTCTGTGAAACCGGGAGAAAAGTTTTTTGTATATAATACAAAAAAAGTCTATGATTTCAAGAAGTTTTAAATTTGGGGACAGAAAGTCTAGAATTGCGATATAGCTTAATGTGGTGATTAAACTTTAAAAGGCTATGATTTTTAATGGAAAAATATGCTGCATGTTCCAAAGTCGAACTTCCAAAGTGTACTGCCGTTACTGAGAAAAATGCTGTATTTCTGCTGTTCTGAAAGCGCCACCTGCTGGTAGAGAATGAGTTTGCATCTGCTAGACCAATGTGAAAATCAACCCATATTTTTACGCAGCAAAACGCATTTTATGTGTCTTAAATTAAAGTCTTAAATTTGAGCTTAAAAATCATGCAGATACCCTGAAAGTATTATCAAAGAGACTTAAAAAAAACATTGATTTTGACAATTTTTAGAAAATTAAAAGAAGAAAAAAAAAAACAATTCTATTGAAATAAGCAATAATGAAAAGCAGTAGAACAAATAAGTTTTTGTGAGTATGCACAGTTTTGATCACAGAGGGAGCAGAGGAGTTTACGTGAAAACCTTTCCAATGAATGCAACTTGCTAAGTTTTTTATATTCTTAATTTACAGAAGAGCGGTTGCGTCCTGAAGAGCGCCGGAGGAACGAACTTTACCGCCAATATTATGAAGAGCTGCAGAGGCGCTATGATGCTGAGAGACCTGTGGACTGTTCCGTCATAGTCGTCAACAAGCTGCAAAAGTGAGTCCAATTACTATGCTCTTGGAAGACTAATTAAAACCAATCTTTCTTGGAAAACCAAATACATTTTCTCCTCCGTGTTTGCGTGCAGGGAATATGCCGAGACAGTGGGCCGGAAAGTTCGGGATCTGGGTATGGTGGTGGATCTCATCTTCCTCAATACAGAAGTGTCACTGACTCAAGCTCTGGAGGATGTGAGTCGGGCTCGTACGCCCTTTGCCATCATCATCACCCAGCAGCACCAAGTACACCGTTCATGTACGGTCAACATACTCTTTGGGACCCCGCAAGGTGCGTGTCTTGATTATATGAAGCCAATACAAATCCAATGCAATCAAAACCACAAATACTCAAAAACTAGCCCAGTGTTAATATAAGATTGCTATACAACATTGCACAGCACAAATCAACATTTTAAATGATCACAATATACTGTTGTTGCAGAGCACAGGAACATGCCCATGCAGGATGCCATGGTGCTGGTGGCCCACAACTTTGACTCCTTTAAAGTTGAACACCGTACTAAAGAACGTGACGAGATCGCAAGGAAGGCAGCCAAGATGGCAGATGATGTATTGATGAGGGAACCAGACAGAGAGGGTCATCCCGTCTCCGTACTGACCCACGTCACACTGCTGTCTGAGGGCAGGTAGGTCAACAAATACTAGCATTCAGAAGTTTGGGGTTGGAAAGATCTGCATTTATTTGATCAAAAATATTTAAAATGGTTAAATATTTTTACACTTTAAAAAAATTGTCTTTTATTTAAATTAACATTGAAATGCAATTTATTTCTGTGATCAAAGCTGAATTTTCAGCATCATTACTCCAGGTTTCAGAATCACGATCCTTCAGAAATCATTCTAATATGCTGAGAAAGAAACGTTTCTGATTATTATCAAGGTTAAAAATAGTTTTTTCTTTTGGTGTGTGGAAATCATGAAAATTATCAACAGTTTTTGGCGAATAGAAAGTTCAATATCATTTATATGAAATGCACATTTTTTTTGCCATTTTAAAATCAGGACTTTTTACTGGTGTTATAGAAGAAGTTCACTTCCAGAACCGAAAATTTACAGATAATGTACTCACCCCGTTGTCGTCCAAGATGTTCATGCCTTTCTTTCTTCAGTCGTAAAGAAACCGTTTTTTTGAGGAAAACATTTCAGGAATTATCTCCATATAATGGAATTCAATGGTGCCTGTGAGTTTGAACGGCCAAAATGCAGTTTAAATGCAGCTTCAAAGGGCTCTAAACGATCCCAGCCGAGGAATAATGGGCTTATCTAGGGAAACGATCTGTCATTTTCTTAAAGTATATACTTTTTAACCTCAAATGCTCGTCTTGTCTAGCTCTCCTAAAAACTCTCCCAAAACTCCGATCTCATTCAACTTCAAAATCTTTTTTTTTTTTTTTTTTGTAAAGGGTTTGACCATCTTTGCGTGTTCACTTTGTAAACACTGGGTCGGTATTGGGTACGGACGTTTTTAAAGTTGGAGGACAAAATTAGATATATGTATGTTTTTTGACATACCCTGACTGTATTGACCCGGTTTACACAGAGTACGCACACGCATGGCAGAGCTAGACAAGATGAGCATTTGAGGTTAAAAAGTATATAAATGTTTATTTAAATTTTTAAATTTATTTTTTTTATAGAAAATGACAGATCGTTTTGCTAGATAAGATCCTTATTCTACAGCTGGGATCGTTTAGAGCCCTTTGATGCTGAGTTTTGGACATTCAAACTCGCGGGCATCATTGAAGTCCACTATATGGAGATAATTCCTGAAATGTTTTCCTCAAAAAACATAATTTCTTCACGACTGAAGAAAGAAAGGCATAAACTATGGAGCTCATATTATGACAATACTTTTTGAATTTGATTTGTACAAATTTGAATTATTGACAAGTGTCATTTAACAAAACTGAATATTATATGGTGTTTAACATTAGTTCCATATAAACATCTTGGATGACAATGGGATGAGTACATCATCTGTAAATGTTTGTTCTGGAAGTGAACTTCTCCTTTAAGTGTCAAATAATAATGGATTGTCTTTGCATCTCTCAGGTTTATGACTCCAGATGAGTTGGCCAGGCTCATTGACTATCTGAGAGACAAACGTGATCGTCTTGTCAGAGGCACTACTGATGCAGGTAAGTCCATTAGGAGTTTTAAACTCAGTGTTGTATTACGCTTTACCCATCAAGCCTAACCTTTCACTGTTCCTTGTTCTTTAGTCGCACACCCTCCAGCAGCGACCCACGAGCCCTCTCAGCCGACCCAGGCTATAGCCACTCCAGCTCAGCCCACGTACTCCAGCCTGTCCCTTCATGCCACCCACCTGACCCCTGCGTCCACCCCTGCCACCTCTAACCAACAGCAGGAACTCCAGGCTAAGATCCTCAGCATCTTCAACAGCGGCAGCGGTGCGTCTTCAGTGTCCAGCCCCGCTCCGGCAGCACAAGTGCAGGGTTACAGCTCCAGCCTCGTCCCTCAGACCGCCAGCCACCAGTCTTCTCACGCAGCTCCTGCTTCTATCGCCGGAGGCATGCCTAAAATCGCCACCGTCCAGCCGCAGAGCAGCATGATGAGCGCTCGGGCTGCCCTGAGGCCTCCTGGCGCTCGTATGCCTGGGCCGACAGGCGCCCCGAGACCGGGGGTCAACACAGGCACCGGCATCAACTTTGACAACCCCAGCGTGCAGAAAGCCTTGGATACGCTCATCCAGAGCGGACCCATTAACCACTTGGTAAACATGGGATCTGTGGGTCAAGGGACCCGGTCAACACAGGGAATGGGCCAAAGCATGGATCCGTCGCCCATGTCCCATTATTCCCGTCATTACTGAAATGAATAAATCTGATACGAATCGAGAAGTCGGCATTGCTCTGAATGATCATAAATTATTATTTTTTGCTCCCGTGTCATTTGTGATTAAAAAAAAAAGTTTTTGTGAAGTCATAGTTTTCTGGTTTTACGGTTTATTTTATTTTTTACTCTAACGTGTTAGACAAAATCTTTACAGAGCATGATTGATTGTGTAATGCTGCATCAATAGATGAGAGAATTTCTGTTGTTTTATATGGAATTGGTGCATTGTATATACCAGCCAACTTCTGACTTAATAAATTCATTTTTAGATAAAGAATGTTTTGTCTCTCTTGAATTAGTTTCTCCAGAATAGTTGTGTCCTCCATATAAAGGCTGAAATACTATACACAGATTTGGATGCAAAGTTGTAAAAAATCTAAATCAGTTCAGAGTCCAATATTTCACAGGGTCAAGTAGTGTATGATGGGCACAAACTGTTTTATTTTCAAACTGAATATTTTGGGCAGATTTTAAAACATTTAATTTGGCACACATATACTGTATTCTTGAAATAAAGGTGCTTCACTGGTATTGATGGTTCCATTATTGTGGCTGTAAAAACGGTTTTTATTTCTAAAGCTCTAAAAACCTTACTGATGTTTTAGTAATAAAATAAAGGGTCTCAATTAAATATGTGCAGTTTCACATGATGTGCACATTGTCACATGACCAAAGGAGTTTAATTCCTATTGGCACCTTGAGAAGATAATGACTGCATCAAAGATCCAAAACGAAAGGCTAGTAAATTATGTTATGTTAATAATTAATGGTAATTATGCTAAGATATGGCAAAGATTTTTGGTCCACATTATTTTTAAGGTGGCTTGTATTAATACATGAACAGTTAATTTAGATAGACACATACATCCAATTGCAGTTGTTAGTGAAGATTATTGCACTAAATTAATTAAGTTTAAATGTTACAAATAAGTTAGAATATTGATGTTTTAATACTGGTAGCACTGATATAAAAATTGGATATATGTTACAAAAAAGTAACAATTTTGAAATACGTTAATGGTTGTATTTTTGTTTTTATTTTTGTATTTTATCTTAGTTTTCCCATCAGTGTTGTAAACGGGTTTTATTAGCGCTATGGCTTGTTAATTGATGGGATAAAGCATGCTCTTTTATATTAATGGAGGTTTTTGCTTAGTATTAATGCTGGAGAAATAGCATATCACACTGCGTGCATGCAATACCCATGACCACATGCTATATCTTCCAAAATATATTGTATAAAACCGAGCACGCTGCAGTTTATAAACCCATTTCACAGTCAAAGATTGCTCCAAAATCCTGCTCCATGTGATCTTATATAGACGGTTTGCTCTTACGTCATGGTTTGGTCAGTTACCAATAATGGAGATACGCGGATGTAAACAACAGCATGGATTGCACGGTTAATGTACTACTGAATACATTGTTCTGCTAATTTATGCTGTCCAAACCACAGAAAAAAATTTGTGGACGCTGATAAATCATATAGAGAAGGGCTTACTAAGCAGGAAAGGGCACAATATTTTGACAAACTAAAGTTAATAGGTGGTAAAGATGTCTCTGAGCTGTATTAATTAAGATATTAGCCTAAAATTTCACCTACCTGACCTCAAGAGTAAAAACGAATGTTTTCGAGATCCTTGCCCTGGAAATCCTGGTTCAGTTTGGCCAACCACAAACACAAACAGTTTTTTGCACTCTTCTCCATGATTTGTTATGACTTTTAGCAGTCTATAGTCTAGTAATGTTTTTTTCTGGTCCGACCGATTAGTACAGCCCAAAACATGACAATGATTGACCATTTTCAGCAGCAATAATCAGCAAAATATGCACGTTTCGTTCGGTTCAGTGGCATTGTTTACATTCTGTGCAGCCAATATGGCCAACTGAAGACGTGTTATAAAAACACTATTAAATGGCTGTGATTTATTGCCACTGTGCACCATTTTTACTTTCAGTGCAGACAAATGTTATGTTTTGTTGCTGGAAATTATGCCTGGTTTACATCAGCTTCATCATTTTGTCAGATTCATCCTTGTCCAATCCAAAAGTTGGAAACTTTAAAACAGTATTACTAGAATGAATCTATTTCAACATGTTTAAACAGTAATTAGTTCAGTAAAATCTCAACACTTACCTTTGCTCCAAAATCCAGCCATAAACACTCTTGACAACTTGGATT
Source organism: Garra rufa (assembly GCF_049309525.1). NCBI lineage: Eukaryota > Metazoa > Chordata > Actinopteri > Cypriniformes > Cyprinidae > Garra > Garra rufa. Next base: position 43,870,359 of record NC_133372.1, read on the forward strand.
GATTGACTTTGGACCAATAAACAAAGAAATATGCCAAAAGAACTGTCTTCAAAATATTCTGATTTCCCAAATGAGAGGGAACTGGGTTCCAGATTGTCTACTAATGAGTTGATTAAATGAATCAGGTGTGTTAAATAAGTGACATCCAAAATATATGGAGTGTTGAGAAAACTCCAGGATTGAGACTTTGGGCCTCTGAAAACCTGCTCAGAATGAAGAAAAGTGGAAGGGATGGAAATGTTACCCCATCAACTCAATAATCCTCAAATACATCTTCCTTTTTTTTTTTTTTTTGCATCTACATATACTCTTTTCATCATTAATTACAAGAAATGCTAGAAATTCATGCCAAATAAACAGCAAACACACACATGTTTTTTGTTTGTTTTACAGAATAATAAAATCAAGTATAAACAGTATTTAGTTCACCGAGTAAAATCTCAACACTTAGATTTGCTCCAAAATCCAGCCACAGACACTCTTGACAGCTTGAATTGATTGACTTTGGACCAATAAACAAAGAAATACGCCAAAATAACTGACTTCGGAAAATTTAGTTTTTCCAAATGAGAGGGAACCGGGTTCAAGATTGACAAGTTGACTAGTCAACAGTAGGCGCGTTTCCATTACAGATTTGCGCAAAACTTTGGCGATATTTTATAAATAGCAATTAAAAAGTATTGCGAAACGACAGCGTTTCCATTAACCAATGTTATGCGACTAAAACTTAATTTTTTCCTCTCGCGATAAGTCACGGCAATGTATTTTTTTGGGATTTGGAGCAGAAACAATTTTGGCTATATTTAATCGGTTGTGACCTGTGAATGCGGAAAAACCATTTCCATTGCTTTTTTGCAAAATATTCCTTTTTCAAATTGCCTGAAAAACCACCTCATGCGAGCATAAAAACGTTTTTGCGATAAATGGGAGTTTTTGCACAATTGACGCATATTTTCAATTAGCAATTTCATTTTGATCAATGGAAATGCAGCTACTGAGGTTTACTGGCAAATCTAGATGTTTGTTTTGATATTTTCAGCGATTCCAGTGCTTTAGCTGACAGTTTTGATAAAACCTCCTCAGAAAACTAATGAGCTGATGAAATGAATCAGGTGTGTTAAATAAGTGACATCCAAAATATGGAGTGTTGAGAAAACTCAGGACCAGGATTGACTTTGGGCCTGCTTGGAATGAAGACTCAATCAAATAATCCGTAATAAAATGGTATTCGTTTATTGCATTTTGTGCTGACAAATCTATAAAATGGAATGGGAGTTTTGCAGAAGCCATAGAGATAAAGCATTTGAAATGTAAGATAAAACTACATTACTTTCTTTATGTACCATGAAACACAATAGATAATACTCATTATTTATCTTTTTAAAATATTCAACATACACTGACACAAAAAATAAACACCTCAACACTAACTAGTTCTGCTATATTTACAGGACCCACATCCGCCGTTGCCTGTGGTCCCAGATCTGCTGTGCGTACGTCACTGTAGTACACACACTCACTCACACACACATCCACACACAAAAACAACTGAAAAACACACAGGAACACACTACATGGCAATATGACCATAAAACCCCAGAACAGACAAAAAAAAAAAAAAATCTACTTTTTTAAAAATCACTTTTTCTCCACTACATTCCCGTTCATACAAAATGTTTTCATTTCAAATGAATCAAAAACAAGCCTGAGGGATTCAGCCGTTTTCCATGTAAAACTAATGTTCTGATCTAAAATTAATTGCACTATCGTTTGCAAACCGTGAAATCATTTGCCCAAAGCGAGCTTTTCAATAACTCACATTTTTATCCTTTCAGAGAGGCAAAGTAAGACTTTTTGTTTGTACATTTGTCTTATATTAGTCTCGGATTGCTTACTTCAGCAATATCTATCTTGCGGTTGTGCTGTAATAAAGCAATAAGCCATGAAATCTGCTTTTCCAATCAAATTAATAGGGCGTTTTCAGGCAGTCAAAACATAAAAATACTTTTATGAAAATCCATGTAAACATTTTTAGTCCTTTTATCTTAATTTGAGTGTTTGGTCCTATAATTAAAAACTTTATATTTTTAACGATTAAATATTAAAAAAAAGCATAAAAAAGCAATTAACACATAGCTGCCAATTTGTGTATTTAAGGCATGAGTACAAACTGGTGTAAATTATGATTTTACTGTTACGCAAAACAGACCCTCAAGTTTTTTTTTAATTCATTCAGAATGAGTTTGCAATAGACTAAACACATACCCAGGTTAACATAAATAACTTTGGTCATCAGTTCTTTAAATAAATTAACTCATTGATAAGTGTAATAAAAGCAAAATGGTCTTTGTCTTGGCTAAACTACCTATAGTAAAAATAGACCCCTTTAACCAATCAATATATTCATTCACACCGAGATACTAGTTGATCCAAAGAAACCGTTGTGCACAACAAGAACACCAAACATCTGGTAAAAATAACACATTTACAATTAAAAGAAGTGAAATAAACTGGCGTGAACGTAATACTGTATATCACAAAACATTTAAATATTTATATTTATATATATATATGTATATCAGCTTGTTCAGGATAATGTGCATGCGTTGAACAGGACAACGGACCCAGGTCCTGGCTCTATTTCAACTGCTTCAGATGGATTTGATTCAGATTTCAACATTTGGACTTTCACAGAGCTTTGCATGTTCATCATTTGCATGCATTTTTTTGTTTTTTTTTTTAATCAAAGTGACTGGAATGTCAAGAAAAACAAATACAAGCCTTCATGTGACCTCAGAGGTAAACGTCATGGGAGTAAACTCTTGAAAATAAAGGTTTGACAGTCTAATGCTGTTGTAAAACCTATAGGAAACATCAAAATGCAGCTACAACCTTTATTTCCAAGAGTGTAGGATTAATACAATGAAACGAGATTCATATTTTCTTTTGAAAAGCATCCAATGGCATGGGTCAAACATCAAAACCAAGTACAGACTGTTATTCAGAGCCCTTTTTTGTTTTCCGAGATGTGTCGAACGCCTCGATTTTCACTTGATTTCTTTTTTGCTACACACAAGCCAGGTATTCATCGTGAGATGTTGAGGAAAGGAAAAAAGATTGTGAATGTGTCCACTGTCAGTTTGAATAGAGCCAAGCCCAGCAGTGGAAGCGCTTGTTTATAGTCTTTTTATAGGGTGATCACATCAAAACAGTGCTCGTAGGTTCGGAACGACGTCGGAGGGATGGAAATGTTACCACATCAACTCAGTGATTCGTATTAGAAATATATCTTCTTTTTCTTTTTTTTTTACATCTACGTATACTCTTTTCGTCATTAATTACAAGAAATGCTAGAAATTCATGCCAAATAAACAGCAAACACACACATCTTTTTTTTTGTTTGTTTTACAGCATAATAAAATCATCTTCAGGTAGTATGTTACCGCAGCGAACAAAACTCTCCGCGATAACAGATGCAGTACACACTCTCGCCGCTAGAGGCATCAGCGCTGAAATGGATCTGGCATGCTCATGATTCTGGCAACTCAATCGTCACTGTCACCATGGACGTAAATAACGTTAACTCGTATAAAGTGCATTTCTATCTCAGCCACCATAGAACAGATGTGACGCACACACTAGCATACGAAGCGCGCCGATGAACTCTACGAGAAGCAGAATCGTGGGCGAACTAGCAACTAAAAATATGCCATACGTACCGTTTCCTGTGGAAATCAATATTGCACGTTACCGTCGAAAACAACAAAGTTTTTCCGATGTGTACTAAAAGCATTCTAACAAACACAACAGGGAACGACGACCCTGTAGCTACAGTGTCTCGAGAGCGATATTATATACAAAGAAACATCAACACAGCATCCTGCTAATCTAAGTTTACACGTAAAAACGCTTAACATTTTGCCGTCGAGTCGCGACAACGATCTGAAAAAGCTGCCTTGACTTTTTTTTTCCGAAAACTGTTCTTTTCACATTACGAAAATTAAAAATTCCCAACACACCAAGCAAACGAAGCAAATCGTAAGTGTTTGTTAAAAACATCATCGAGTGAACTAATTGTCGAAACGTCATCAGAGGCTCAGTCTACGCAGGCAGTACTTAAAAAATGTGTCACGCGACACGTTTTGCGTTTTGTTCAGATTCAGTGAACGTTGTCTTCACCACGTTTCAACGGAATACAAACTAAATAAACACGATAAAGCTGATCATAGATAATAAGGCTGAAGTCGTTTTCAAACTGGTATGCAATCTCAGCGTCAACCCCTCCCCTCGTAAATATACCTTTAAATATTTCATCTTTCGCTTTATGTACACACAATCCATGTCTATCCATACACTAGCAGCAGCATTCATATCTTATGAGAGGTTTTCCCATGTTTAAACATAAAATAATCAAGATATCAAGATAAAATAGTGTTTTATCTTGATAAACTACTGTATAGACTTTCTAACCAGTATTTATTTATATATATATATATATATTTATATATTTGTTTGTTTATATATTTGTATATATGCAGTTGTTGGTATTTCTGCTAAAAAAAGACTGTATAAAATAGCCTATATCGCTACAAAAATAAATAACGCAATGAATATATGATTTCCCAATTGCACATAGATTATGCTTTCAAAAATACACTTTCTGATCTACTTTTTTTCATCTCAGGTTAATTTTGCATCTCAAATCTCATTTTGCCATTTGGCTAACGCATTAGAGTCGCCCTGCATAGAATTCAGATTTCTGGATGCTATTCAATCCATAATGTTTATAACAACTCAATCTGGTGCTGCGTTCGTGTCGCATCAGAATTACCGTAATTACCAAACGACAACCGAGAGTCTATTCCGAGCTCTTTATGGACTCAGAAATGATTAGTTACTGTGGCGACGCCCAAAATTGATCCACACGCCGCTTTGTGGATAATGACGGCAATCTACTGCTTTAAAATCACACGAATTCACTTCTCGCAACAGCACAGTAACACAAAAGCATGCAACTGTAGCTTAAACTGCTGAAGCCGTTTATATAAAGTCAAGCTATTATATAATTTGGAGTTTCCAACTTTGCTAAAGAAATCACGTTTCAAAGTTGGAACTCTTATGTGAATGCAGCATTTGTGTTTAAAGTGACAATGTTATAAATATTGGTTTCTATCGACAGTTCACATTTTCATTCATTATGGCACGAGTGAAATCGAAGTTTGGCAATACAATCAGATACTATAATACTCTATTTATATAGCTCTGTGACATTTCCGGTGTAATATAATATATAGATTTGATTTATGATATAGCTAATTTATACAGATTTGTCTGTAATGCAACAAACATAGAGTTTTCTTTATAGCAAAATGGGAAAAAACGAAAGAAATGGGCAACTTCCATTGCTCATTCACGCATGCAAACACACACACAAACAAACACACGTTCATTTAATGAATCCACAGACTCATTAAATCATTTGTTACACAGTGGCTGTCAGTGCAGGTTGAGTGCTTGTTGGGGAGGGGAGGTTTGGTACCGTAGTACACTTCAAGCCGCCATAGTGAAGCCTGTAGCCACCCAAAACACCCTGACCCTGTAAGACAACAGCGTTTCTTCACCAGAATCTTCGGTTGTTTCACAATTAAAAATACTACACTGATATTTAATAATGCCTTATACACTATTTACACTAGTTCAGAGTGGCTGAGTACTTTTTTCTTCTTTTTTTTTACTAGCTCGTTCTGTCGCTAATTACAGTGTCGGTTGCACCGATAGACTCTCGCTTGCTGCTTTGCTGTCAAACAGCAAGTCGCACACCCTGCCAGCCTTGTTTTTTGGCACATATTGTGACTGTATTTGGCAGGGGGATAGCTAGGAACGAATAAAAACATGGAGGAGGTTGATGAGACGAAACAAACACACAACAACAGATTTGCTTTGTGCAGAGGAACCTGTTTAAAGTCAACGTGAAATGCACTTCGCAAACATTTTACTTCCGTAATGCAAGCGCTCAGGAAGATAACCAAAAAATGCATGAGAGATTCATCTGGGGGTTAAAAAACAAGAGTTGTTTCAGAAGTTCACAAAGGATAAAAATCTAACTTTTCTTTGGAATAACATGCACATTGTTTTTGGAAGTAAATAGCTCTAAGCTGGATTTCACGTCGACTTTAAACTTCACATTTCACGGTTCACATTATGGTATAAACTCAACATTAAATCAACCTTTACCATTCTGCGAAACAAAAGGATCGACTTCAAACCGTGATAATCTTTTCCCAGGGTTGTCAGTCTTTACCAGAGCAGAATATTTCACAGCATCTCTGGCGTAGTTTTGAACGTCGAATCCTTGGCATTGCACGTTCTTCCTCAAAATAAATAAATAAATAAATAAAAACAAATCAAGCCCAACCCACCCACTTCTCCTGATTGGGTGAGAGCGGTGATTGACAGATGATGTAGGAAAGCTACAGCAGACGGGGTATTGAACAAATACCCACTGACATCAACAGTGCACTTCATTAAACAGTAAAGTGTGAACGAGAGTAACGCCAAGAGCGATGTTTGGCCAGTGAGAGCTTGGCAAACCAGTAGAACAGGACGAATGAAGCTGGTTGATTGAAGGGAATTCTGGGATATTGCTTGGGCCACACTGGGGAAGGAGGGCAAATGGGATGGGATGACGTCGACTAGTTTCTTAAGAGTAGATGGTGATGACCTCGCGACCTCCTCCGCGCACGAGGAGGACCCGGTTGAGACCTTCGGTTAAAACCTCCATGAATTCCATGTCTGATTGATAGAGTCAAGGACATGAGAGCACTGAAAGACATAAAACAGACACATAGATGCCCACTATCACACTACTTTTGCAGTATGTACAATACAGTTGAGGTCAAAAGTTTACACCCCCCTTTCAGAATCTGCAAAATGTTAATTATTTTACCAAAATGAGAGGGATCATACAAAATGCATGTTATTGTATATTTAGTGCTGACCTGAAGAAGACATTTCACATGAAAACATTTACATATAGACGACAAGAGCAAATAATAGCTGAATTTATAAAAATGACCCTGTTCAAAAGTTTACATACACTTGATTCTTAATACTGTGTTGTTACATGAATGATCCACAGCTGTGTTTTTTTGTTTAGTGATAGTTGTTCATGAGTCCCTTGTTTGTTCTGAACAGTTAAACTGCCTGCTGTTCTTCAGAAAAATCCTTCAGGTCCCACAAATTCTTTGGTTTTCCAGCATTTTTGTGCATTTGAACCCCCTCCAACAATGACTGGATGATTTTCAGGATCCGTCTTTTCACACTGAGCACAACTGAGGGACTCATATGCAACTATTAAAGAAGGTTCAAACGCTCACTCTTGCTTCAGAAGGAGACACAATGCATTAAGAGCTGGGGGTGAAAACTTTTGAACTGAAACATTTTTCTTATTTTGCCTAAATATCATATTGTTTTCATTTAGTACTGCCCTTCAGAGGATAGTTACGTGTTTCCCAGAAGACATAAGAATAAGTTAAACTTACCCTGATCATCAAATTTAAAAAGTTTTCACCCCTGGCATCATCTTTCCTAATGGAGCATCAGTGAGTGTTTGAACCTTCTGTAACAGTTGCTTATGAGTCCCTCAGTTGTCCTCAGTGTGAAAAGATGGATCTCAAAAGCATACAGTTATTGCTGAAGAGGGTTCAAATGCACAAAAATGCTGGAAAACCAAAGAATTTGTTGGACCTGACGGATTTTTCTGAAGAACAGCAGACAGTTTAACTGTTCAGGACAAGCAAGGGACTCATGAACAACTATCACTAAACAAAAAAACACAGCTGTGGATCATTCAGGTAACAACACAGTATTACAAATCAAAGGGAATGTAAACTTGAAAGGGGTCATTTTTATAAATTCAACTATTATTTTCTCTCATTTTGTACGATCCCTCTTATTTTGGTAAAATAATTAACCTTTTGAAAAATTTAAAATTTGACCTCAACTGTATATGGTGCACATGTGTCAAATTTGGTGCCAGTAATATCCAAGTCTCTTCTGCTCACCAAGGCTGCATTTATTTGATAAAACTACAGTAAAAACTGTAATATTGTGAAATATTATTACAATTTCAAATAGTTGGTTTCTATTTGAATAGATTGTAAGATGTCATTTATTTCTGTGATTCAAAGATGAATTTGCAGCATCATTGCTCCAGTCTTTATAGCAAAATCATTCTAATATGCTGATTTGCTGCTCTAGAAATATTTATAAATATTATAATGTTGAAAGCAGTTGCTGCTTCATATTTTTTGCATTTCATATTTATTTTTCAGGATTCTTTGATGAATAGAACGTTTTTATTGCTGAAGAGTTGACATTTTTTTCTTCTGCGGTCTACTGTACAGACGTCAATTTACTTTTCTCTAAGGCTTTTACATTTGCCAAAATTAGAACTTTTTATATTAAAAACAAACAAGCAAGCCCTGCCCAGATTTAAAAAGTAACGCAAAAGTAACGCATTACTTTCCATAAAAAGTAACTAAGTAATCAGTAAATTAGTAATTAGTTACTTTTTTAGGGAGTAACTCAATATTGTAATGCATTACTTTTAAAAGTAACTTTCCCCAAAACTAATAATAACCATCATAACTTTCTAAATGAAAACAATGTGACAATGTGCAAATGATCAGGATACAGTTCTCATCGCCGGATCTGTTTTTGGGTGGTCCGGGCATGTTGAGCAGGACTAGTTTGGCCTCCTGGGATTTCTTAACAATGACTTCATTGAGTCTGAGTGCAGTGTGCATGCGCCTCACATTGGACTGGTTTCTAAAAAATAAAACAAAAGCATTGACCATAAGCTCATAAACATTCATCAACACCAGCGAGTGTGAATGTGTGCAGCGCTGTCAAGAGATACTCACAGATTTTCCCACTCTCTGTGGCATGACAAAGAAAGAATGAAAGACGAGTGTAAAAGTGAAACTAAATACAACCCTTTGTAAATGTATTTTTAAATCAAGTGACTTTCTGGCTCATGCTGCACTCACGGTTTCATGTTGAAGAGGTCTTTGATGGCCTCTGGTGTTGTGGCTCCTATAGGTTTGGGCTGCTCTCCATCACACTTGGTTTCGGTCCATGTCATCTGAACGGCCGTGCCGGGGGTCTCGGCGTCTGCGCTGGGGGACTGCGGTGTGGCCGGGGTCGGCGGGTTGGTGCTCTTGTCATGAATGAGCTGTTCCTGTTGGGATGGGGACACAGGGACAGACTGAGAGGGCAGGACCGGCACATACGCACATATGGAGAATGTCAGGGCAAAAGAGAAGGAAAAGAAAGTGTTAATGCTCAAATAGAGATTAAAAGAGTTTAAATTGAAAATAAATATTAAAATTTTTAAATAATAATAAATCATAAAATATTATGAAAGAAAAAAATAATAAAATTAAATAATCACAATAATAATAACAAGTGAGATTATGATTACAATCACAATGAAAATGACAATGCTTTATAATGAATAATATTAAATAAATAATTATTTATTTATTGACAATTTCTTTCATTTTAATTATATTTCATTGTATTTCAACCTATTTATTGCAATCGTAATGAAACTAACAATGCTTTACAATGAATGATATTAAATGATCATTATTAAATTAAAACAATTAATAAATATAAAATTAAAAAGTAAAATATTTTTAATGCAATAAATACTGTTGTTTTATTATAATTATTAAATTATTTTTTTAATTTTTAAAATGAATAAAAACAAGTAAAATTAAAATAGAATTTAATATAACTAAAAAGTATTTAAAATATTTTTTGAGAACGAGAAAGATAGAGAGAGAAAGAGACAGATCTGGGTTCTATTCTATAATGAATAATATAAAATAATAAATCATTATTAAATCAAAAAAAATGTATGAAATTAAAATAAAAAGCAATTTATTCATTGACTGATGTTTATTCACGTTAATTATATTTAATGCAATTAATATTTACCGTATGAATTCAAATAAAATGTATTCCCATTAAAAAAATTAATAAATATAAAATAAATAATTTGTTTATTTACCATCACTAGTTGTTTTATTATAATTATTAAATTATTTTTTATTTTAAAAAATAAAATAAAAATTCATAAAAAACAACAAATTAAGATTAAAAAAATGTAAACAACATTTTGTATAACTACAAATATTAAAAATTTATTTTGAGAGAGAAAGAAACTATAAACAATATTAAATAATAAGTCATTATTAAATTAAAGTAAGTAATGAATATAAAATTAAAAAGCTATTTATTCATTGACTGATTACTTTCATGCTAATTATATTTAATGCAGTTAATACTGCAATTAATATTTACCATATGCATTCAAATGAAACTTATTCCCATTAAAATATTAAATAAATATAAAATGAATAATTTGTTTGTTTACCGTCACTAGTTGTTTTATTATAATTATTAAATTATTATTTCATTTTAAAAATAAAATGAAAATAAAAAAACGCATTTTGTATAACTAAAAATATTTTAAATATTTTTTGAGAGAAAGAAACTATAAACAATATTAAATAATAAATCATTATTAAATTAAAATAATAATTAATGAATATAAAATATAAGAAAGTTATTTATTTATTGACCGATTACGTTCATGTTAATTATATTTTAACGCTTTTTACTGTACTATTACTATTTTAATACTGCAATTAATATTTATCATATGAATTAAAATTAAATTTATTTTCATTAAAATAAGATTTTTTTAAATAAATCATGTCTATTTACAATCACTAGTTGTTTTATTATATTTATTAAATTATTTTTACATTTTGAAAATAAATTAAAAATGAATAAAAAAAAATGTGAATTAATATAAAAAAAATCAATAAATAAAATAGCATTTCGTATAACTAAAAAATATTTAAAATCATTTTAGAGAGAGAGAAAAAGAGAGAGAAAGAGACAGATCTGGATTCTGCCCTGTCCATTACTCTGAAAGGCATCACAAAAGCACTACTATCAGACAAAACGGTCAAGCTGAGATCACAGCGTGTTCAACACAAGCGATGTGGCTGTTATTGGCATGTAAGATGAAAACTGTAGAGCCATTCATTCGTTTCTCTGACATCTGACGATTACAGGCACAGAATGAAATGAGCATTGCTGGATCGGTCTGTCAGACTCCTTGTGCTGTACCTCCTCTTCTGGTTTCTCCTCTTTGCTGCTGGCTGCCGGTTCCTCGGTCACACTCAGCTGGGTCGTGACAGCGGCCGGGTTCTTACGGCGAATCGACCCGCGAGAGCTGTCAGTGATGCTCTGGATCTGAAGAGAGAGGAACAACGGGAATATTAATGAGAGACGAGGCCCCGCCCACAAGCAGTGATGTCATGCATAATGAGGGTTCAGCTCAGCAGCATGTTTGCTCATAAGTAGAGGTTGACGTGTACCTCACGTTCACGCTCAGTCTTGGTAAGGTTGATCTGCTTCAGGATCTGAGATCGCTGTTCCATCACCAGGGTCTTCTCATACGTGTACGCTGAAATATCACTGTCATGCTGAAGATAGAGGAGAGAGTTGCACATAAGAGACAATAGTTTTCAACAAAAACTACATTTTTTACCAAAATAAGAGGGATCATACAAAATGCATGTTACTGTTTGTTTAGTACTGACCTGAACAAGACATTTTACATAAAAGATGTTAATAATAGTTGAATTTTTAAAAAGTTTACATACAGTTGATTCTTAATACTGTGTTGTTCCCTGAATGATCCACAGCTGTGTTTTTAGCTTTTTATTTAGTGATAGTTGTTCATGAGTTCCTTGTTTGTCCTGAACAGTTAAACTGCCTGCTGTTCTTCAGAAAAATCCTTCAGGTCCCAGAAATTCTTTGGTTTTCCAGTATTTTTGTGTATTTGAACATTTCCAGCAATGACTGTATGATTTTGAGATCTATCGTTTCACACTGAGGACAACTGAGGGACTCATATGCAACTATTACAGAAGATTCAAATGCTCACTGATGCTTCAGAAGAAAAAACGATGCATTAAGTGAAGGGTGAAAACTTTTTGAATTTGAAGATCAGGGTAAATTTAACTTATTTTGTCTAATATGAAACATGTAATGGTCTTCTGTAGCCTCTGAAGGGCAGTACAAAATGAAAATATATGATATTTAGGCAAAATAAGAAAAATGTACAAATCTCCATTCTGTTCAAAAGTTTTCACCCTGCCTCCTAATGCATGGTTTTTCCTTCTGGAGCATCAGTGAGTGTTTGAACCTTCTGTAATAGTTGCATATGAGTCCCTCAGTTGTTCTCAGTGTGAAAAGATGGATCTCAAAATCATACAGTCATTGTTGGAAAGGATTCAAATAGACAAAAATGCTGGAAAACCAAAGAATTTGTGGGACCTGAAGGATTTTTCTGAAGAGCAGCAGGCAGTTTAACTGTTCAGGGACAGGGACTCATGAACAACTATCACTAAACAAAAAAACACAGCTGTGGATCATTCAGGTAACAACACAGTATTGAGAATCAAGGGGATGCACTTTTGAACAGGGTCATTTTTATAAATTCAACTATTATTTTCTCTTGTGGACTATGTGTAAACATCTTTTATGTGAAATATCTTATTCAGGTCAGTACTAAATAAAAAATAACATGCATTTTGTATGATCCCTCTTATTTTGGTAAAATAGTTCACATTTTGAAGATTCTGCAAGGTGTATGTAAACTTTTGACTTCAACTGTATATATATATATATATAAATATATAAAAATATCTATATTTTATGAATGGGTACTTTACCATCTCCACCACTTCCACTGCGGCATCTATGCGCAAGTGATACAGGAAGGTTGTCAGATCTTTCTTCATCTGGATGCTGTTATCGTCCATCTGGGCCACAGTGAAGATGCGCATCTTGCACTTCCTCCAAACCTACAGAACATCATCCACACATATCAACATGTGAGCTGCTGTGACTTAACTATATGTCATTCTGACAGAAATGAAGAGTTGAAGGATGTACCTTGTGCTGGCGGAGGAGGAAGGGTAGCAGCATCAGCATGCCTCCATCATGTACGATCCACCACACGTCAATGTGACCCTCGGTAAAGCGTTCTCCGTTTGATGGGAAGGCCGAGATGTTCTTAGGCACCAGCAGGGCTTTACTAGCAGCGGTGGTTTCTCTTACCAGCTCTGTAATGAAGACACATTTATATTTATTATTTACACTTATGAATATATCATTTTTACTGATTTTAGATTTTTTTTTATGTCAGGCTTATTTATTTGTTATGCATAATCTGAAAGGTTTTCAGATGTGTGCATCAAACTTCACGAAGTTCTACGAAGCACATATTTAATTAAAAATATTTGATTATATGTAGTAAAATATATTTTATTTTTTATTTTTAAATTAAATCAATTTTTTAAATTAAATTATATCTATAAAAAAGTATCACAGGTTATAATTAAAAAAACCCAATACTGATAATAAATCAGCATATTAGAATGATTTCTGAAGGATCATGTGACACTGAAGACTGGAGTAATGATGCTTTGCATCACAGGAATAAATTACATTTTACAACGTATTCAAATAGAAAACTGTTATTTTAAATTGGAATAATATTTCAGAATATTACTAATTTTACTGTATTTTTTGAACAAATAAACAGCCTTAATGAGCATAAGACTGAGCAAGACACTTCTTTAAAAAACAAACAAACTAAAAAACAATTAATATAATTATTTAAATAACTGATTAATATAATTAAAATAATAACTACTTAAAATACAATATAACATATCCAAATATAATAGAATGCAAATATATATCATGTGCATGGAATAAATAAATAACAATAAATGTATGTAAATGCATTTTTTTTTTTTATAGAGTGGTGGTCAGTATTTCCTACTGACACACTACAGCAAAAAACATTTTTTTAACTAGTGAAAATACTAGAAAATACTAATTTATTAGATTACGCAATTATCATTTGGTTTTGTACAATATAAACCATGTGTGACCCTGGACCACAAAACCAGTCTTAAGTCGCTGGGGTATATTTGTAGCAATAGCCAAAAAATACATAGTATGGGTCAAAATTATTGATTTTTCTTTTATGCCAAAAATCATTAGGAAATTAAGTAAAGATCATGTTCCATGAAGATTTTTTGTAAAATTCCTACTATAAATATATCAAAATGTAATTTTTGATTAGTAATATGCATTGTTAAGAACTTAATTTGAAGAACTTTAAAGGTGATTTTCTCAGTATTTTGATTTTTTTGCACCTTCAGATTCCAGATTTTCAAATAGATGTATCGCAGACAAATATTGTCCTATCCTAACAAACCATATATCAATAGAAAGCTTATTTATTGAGCTTTCATGTGATGCATACATCTCAGTTTTGTAAAATTTAACCTTATGACTGGTTTTGTGGTCCAGGGTCACATATTCTGACTGTATTTTTAGTTAAATGAGCTATATTGTCAAAGATACCATTACAGTGATATACATTCATTCATATCAAGACTTAAGATTTTGTTCATCCCACCCATACTTAACTGACTGTATTTACACTGAATCAATACCTGAGACGGATCAGCTGATAATTAAACACTTGTATTCGGCAGTACTATTTCCGTAACTATTTTGGGATCCATTCCAACTCAGATGAATTAAACCATCGCTCATTCCTTCTTAAAATTCACACAAGTGAACATCTGTGGCGTGAGACATAAAGCTGCACCTGCTCAGTCTGGCTGCTTTAGCACTCATAGTTTAGCTGCGATAACACACGCCAGACTCACACAAACACGTATGATGTAATGACTTTAACAGCTGCCACAGTGCAAAACAGCGTGCTAAACCTTACATACAGATTCAAGAGGTGTAAATTCAATCTTATAAAGCCAGAGGAAAATTATACGGCTCAGTTATGTTTTATACAGCAACTTTGTCATAGGTGTGTCTACTCAAAATCCTTAGGAATAAAAAGTAGGCACAAAAGAGTCAATAGTTATCACACATTAAGTGTATAAAGCTATGAAATGAATCTGAAAAGCAGCATCATTTAATGAGAAATGTTTGAGGTCATATTGAGATCTTGGAACTCTTGTTTGCAGACTGTGGTATTTTTGCACATCTGAGCACAGTTTGAGAAGTCTCCATTTAATCTTATTGGTGTTTAGGATAAACAACTGAGCAATCAAAGAGATCTCATTTGTGATTATTCTAGGGCTGCTCGATTAATGCAAAAATAATAATCACGATTATTTTGGTCATTATTGTAATCACGATTATTTAACACGATTATATTTAACACGACAGCATAGTCCTCACTGTAAGAGTTAAACATGCTTTGTTTCTTATACAAACTACAAAAGTGTGAGTGATTTTGTCTTTGTCTTTTGTTGTATGATTAACATTAAGTACAGAGACGGCAGCAGGAATATTACCTAAGAGCTGCACGGATCCGATATACTGTTACACATGCATTTTCATTCTCAACTGTTTACGTTAATTTGAGACATAAGTTGAAGGTTTACACAAATAATCATTTTGACATATATTTGCATGTATTTGACCATTAAGGTATGCATCACTTTACGTCTCTGAACGTAACACAGAACACTTTCGTGCATTTCAAAACACGACATCAAATAAACATTAATAAATTAAGCACGTCCCATTTTATGCAAGTCACGTTACAGGATTTGACTGATTTGCATGTGAAATTGGGCTTTTATAGAGGAGCGAACGTGCACCACTGGAAAGGAGGCAGAATCGGGAGCAATAATTACTTTACCTCGATTATTGCATTTTCATAATCGTTAAAAGCCGAAATCGAAATTGAAACTGAATTTCGATTAATTGCACGGCCCTGGATTATTCTTTCCAAAACCCTAAAAACAGGGTTCTAAAAAAGGATCCAAAAGGTGTTTTTTTACCATGATATAACCATTTTCGGATCCTCAAAGAACCTTTCATGGAACAGTTCTTAAAAAGAACCAATTTTCTTAGTGTGAAGAACATTTTAAAAATCTAAAGAGCTATAAAGAACCTTTTGTACAATGTAAAGGTTCAATGGATATTGAAGCTTCTTCATGGAACCAGATGCCAATAAAGAGCCTTTAAACAAGAGTGAACTGGAAAAAATGGAGCGTCTTTCTCTTACCAATGAAGTTTCTCCAGCTTTGATGATCCTCAGCCTGTTTCCAGTTGCGGGGCCAGCAGGCCAATACAGTGTTGTGTTGAAGACCACCCAACCCTCCGGCCTGGACCAGATGTGACGTGGCGTCCCTCATGTTAGAAGAGATGACCACTTGACTGAAACCCTTCACCTTCTCTGCCTCCATAAGCTTCCTCAGAGACTTTGAGACACAAAACAAAGTGGGAAATTACATTAAAACCGAAATAAATGTTCAAATCACGTTCCAACGCTGTTTAAGTAGGTAGTTTACTAGTCATGTTGTGTCTGTGTGAATGTCACCTGTTCAGCCTGCTGTCCCTGAGGATGGTTTTCCAGGTAGGTTCCCTCTAGCGCTGTGCCCACGATGGTCAGACCCTTCCCAGCCTTCAGCTGACTGGTCAGAGACAGCAAACGCGGCTGCTCCACGTTCAGCTCAGAATCCATGTTGACCAGGACCAATATCTGAGGTCTGAGGAGAATGAACAGGAGGAATAAAAATATGAATATTGTAACTTTAAAATTCAGCATGAATACATATAAATCTATAAAATACAAATATCTACATTAAAAATATATTAATATGAAGAAACATACACATCCAGTCAAAAGCTTTTGAACAGTGAGATGTTTTTTACAGAAGTCTCTTTTGCTCACCAAGCCTGCGTAATATTTGATCCAAAGTAACGCAAAAACAGTAAAATTTGAAATATTTTTACTTTTTAAAATAACTGCTTTTTATTTGAATATATTTTAAAATGTAATATATTCCTGTGATTTCAAAGCCTCATTTTTAGCATCATTACTCCAGTCTTCAGTGTCACATGATCCTTCAAAAATCATTCCAATATATATAATATTCTGATTTGCTGCTTACAAAACATTTATTTGTATTATGTTGAAAACACTTTTAATCGATTTAAAGCATCCTTGCTAAATAAAAGTAGCAATTTCTATAAAAATTATACTGACTCCAAGCTTTTGAATGGTATAGTGTATAATGTTATCTCTTTATTTTAGATAAATGCTTCTTTCTATTCATCAAAGAATTCTGAATAAAAGTACTCAACTGTTTTAAAAATTAATAATAATAATAATAATAATAATTGTTTCTAAAACAGTAAATCAGCATATCAGAATGATTTCTGAAGGATCATGTGACTGGAGTAATGATGCTGAAAATGTAGCTTAAATTACATTTTAAAATATATTCAAATAGAAATCAGTTATTTTAAATAGTGAAGATATTTAAATAGCTAAAATAAATAAATACATTTTGGCTTGGTGATACATACATATATGTCACCAAGTCTGCATTTACACATACACATACATATATGTGTGTGTGTTTGTTTTCTATTTAGCTTCATTATATTTTTATTTCAGTCTTACTTTTAGTTATTTCAGTTCTTCAAATAATTTTATTATTATATTATTTTTTAAAATTGTCTTTTCCCGGTGAGCTGACAAGGAAACATTTCCATTTATTTAATTATTTATTAGTATTATTATTATTTTAAAAGTTTTTAGCTTTTAATTTAATTTTAATTTAATTTTTTTTATATTTTTTTGAATTTATTTAATTAATTTATTAATTCATTATTAATTAATTAATTTAAGTTAATGTAAACAATTTTTATATAATAATATAAACATATATTTCTATATCTATTAATATAAATGCTTAAATAATATTATAAATGATATATATGTAATCTGTACTTATTTGCACTCACCTCCAGTTCTTGGTGTGCGGTGGTCCCTCTTCCAACCTCATAAGGGCGAAGCGAGCCGCGCTGAGGGACAGACCTCTTATTCCATCACCCCATTCTTTTTCCGCCCTGTCAGCACACACACAGACACACACGCGTTTTCATCTATTTATGTTCATAATGCCATTCTAACATATTACTGCATATACATCCACAGCCATAGGCAAAAAATAGGCACTCTCTATACCAAAAATGTAACCCTGGACCACAAAACCAGTCATTTTGACAAATTTTTGGACTCATATTTATATAAAACGATGACTACAACATATGCATACTGCTATTTAAACTGCTTCTGTTTTTAAGTTTGCAGTATACACGGCGTAGTATGCATTAAATGCTCAAATCCCCACACCGACTCAGACTCCATAATCCTGCCACCAATTTTCGTCTCTTCTTTAATTTCCGGCGACAGACTCGGGTCACTGTTCGTCTTGACTCTGGAAGTGTTTCCAAAGGAAAGGCACTAAACTAATCAAATCCTGGAGCAGATTTCAGCTGTTCTTGGCAGAGCGGATTATGAGGGATCTAAAAATCCTGACAGGTCAAATGCCTAAAACTCAATTCTAATCCATCTCTTGGTTTTCCGGCCCGCCGGTCTCCCCCGACTCCGGGTCACAATCCACTTACCCTCGGAACTCGATATACTTGTAGATACAGCCGGCGATTCCCATGGCAACGATGGCGTAGTACCAAGAGCAGATGAACATGAGCGAGAGACAAAGGCTCATGCCAAGGAAGGATAGAGTCCTGTTGGAAAAGAGGAAGGCAAACGTTAGCGTACAAATACGAGTAAAGCCACAGCAAACGGCATGACGAGATGCTCCGAAGCTCACCAGTGGTAGAACTTGAATCGCGGTCTCCAGTTGGGCGTTCTGAGCAGAGTTTGAACAGCACAGGCCAGATTGACAAACATGTAGCACATGAGGAAAAACCTGCAGCCACACGAGAGAAACAAACACATTAATGTCGATAAACAGAAACAGACATCCGGGATTATGTCGCAAATGTTTGAACCCTTAAACCACACTTAAAATGTCTAAAAGTGATGGTTTAAATTAAAAATATTAAACTAAATAACATTTATTCAAAACAAAATCCCACAGTTTTCAAGCAAAAAAAGTAACAAATAGAGGTTTCAAATGCTAAAACATGATACTAATAAAAAATGTCTGTTTAGTGGATCATGCTGATAGTTAATGCAGAATTATTGTTTACAAAAAACAAAACTATGAATTATTTAAAATCAGTTTGGTTAATTAAAATAAAGCTGAAATATTGTTATTTTAGTATTATTTATATACTATTATAGTATTTAATAATATTTAGAATTAGTTTTTTTATATATTCCATCTTATATAATTGTAGTTTTATTCATTTTGGTAAATAATATTTTTGTTTGTTAAATATATTAATATAGATGTCTATTATATAAACACACACACACACACACACACACACACACACACACACACACACACACACACACACACACACACACACACATATATATATATAATTACAAAACACATAATTAAATTAATAGTTATATTAAAATGAATTTTCATTTAGTTTTTATATTTCAGTTATTATTTTTTAAATATTTCTATTTACCTTTATTTTTGTCTTTTTTTATTTTGGTTTTTACGTTTCAGTTATTTGTGTTTTTGAGTGTTTTTTTTATTTTTATATTTCTATTTACCTTTAATTTATTTTTATTTCAGTGTTCTTTAGTACTTTTAGTTCTTATTTTACTCCAACATATCATTCAACATATTTTATTTCAGTAGGCTGACAGCAACATTTCTGATTTCCATTTAAGTTTTGGTTTAAATATTTCATATTTATATTTTTTATATTTTATTTTAGCTTTATTTCAGTTGTTTCAAAAACATTTTTGAATAGTTTTATTTTAGTTAACAATAGCAAAACAGGAGAATGCCATTTAATTTAAATTTTTATTATAATTTCCATTTTAGTTTTGATTTAAATATTTTATACTTATATATTTTTCATTTTATTTTAGCTTTATTTCAGTTGACAACAACATTTTGTAATAGTTTTCATTTGAGTTAAAAATTACAAAACAGGAGGATACCTCTTAATTTAAATTTGTATTATAATTTCCATTATAGTTTTGGTTTAAATATTTTAGATTTATATATTTTTCATTTTATTTTAGCTTTATTTCAGTTGACAAAAACATTTTTGAATAGATTTCATTTGAGTTAAAAATAACAAAACAGGAGGATCCCACTTAATTTAAATTTGTATTATAATTTCCATTTAAGTTTTGGTTTAAATGTTTTATATTTATATTTTTTATTTAGCTTTGTTTCAGTTATCAATTTTTTTTTTGAATAGTTTTAATTTTAGTTGACAATAACAAAACTGGAGGATGCCACTTAATTTAAATATTTGTATTATAATTTCCATTTAAGTTTTGGTGAAATTGTTTTATTTTGATATATTTTATATTTTATTTTAGCTTTATTTCAGTTGACAAAAACATTTTTGAATAGTTTTCATTTGAGTTAAAAATAACAAAACAGGAGGATCCCACTTAATTTAAATTTGTATTATAATTTCCATTTAAGTTTTGGTTTAAATGTTTTATATTTATATTTTTTATTTAGCTTTGTTTCAGTTATCAAATTTTTTTTGAATAGTTTTAATTTTAGTTGAAAATAACAAAACTGGAGGATGCCACTTAATTTAAATATTTGTATTATAATTTCCATTTAAGTTTTGGTTTAAATATTTTAGATTTATATATTTTTCATTTTATTTTAGCTTTATTTCAGTTGACAAAAACATTTTTGAATAGATTTCATTTGAGTTAAAAATAACAAAACAGGAGGATCCCACTTAATTTAAATTTGTATTATAATTTCCATTTAAGTTTTGGTTTAAATGTTTTATATTTATATTTTTTATTTAGCTTTGTTTCAGTTATCAATTTTTTTTTAATAGTTTTAATTTTAGTTGACAATAACAGGAGAAGGCAACTTAATTTATCTATTGCAATGACATTCAGTCATTTTTACATGTGATTTAAATGTGCAAACACTTTCTGGGGCTGGCGTATATCTGTATCGTCTCTTACATGGAGAGAATCGGAGCAACGTTATCCAGAGAAGCGATGAGAATCCCACTCTCACAGATACACGCGGTCAGGAGCAACGCCCAGGTGGGCTCCCCGTTTGCCTTTCCATGTCCAAACACCTGCAACACACACACATGCCCATGAACAGCTAAATGCAAGGTCAATGCTTGCAGCTCTTGGCTAGAACAAGCCTCAATGTGAATCTGACCTTATGCTGAAAGTCAAAGACTAAACACTGATCACATGCGTGCACACTCACCCTGAGGAACGGCACGATGCCGTCTCGTGCGATGGCCTGTAGGAGACGCGGAGCACCTGTCAAGCTCTGAAGTCCTGCACCGCAGGTGGAGAAGAAGGAACCGATGACGATGACCCAGGGCGACGGCCACGCCAGTGTCCCGATCACCAGATTACCCCTGACCGCCTCACCAAACCTAAAAACACGAACATAAACACAAAAAATTATCCTACCATTTAATAGTTTGGTGTACAATAGACAATGGACAATGTTACAACAGATTTATATTTCAAATAAATGCTGTTCTTTTGAACTTATCGTAAGGGATTAAAATATCAAGCAGCACAACTGTTTTCAATATTGATGATAAACAGAAATGTTTCTTAAACAGCAAATCAGCATATTAGAATGATTTCTGAAGAATCACGCGACACTGGAGTAATGATGCTGAAAACTCAGCTTTGATCACAGTCATAAATTACATTTTAACACATATCCACATTGAAAAAAGTTATGTTAAATTGTAAAAATATTTCATAATATTACTGTTTTTACTGTATTTTTGATGCCTTGGTGAGCAAAAGAGACTCTTACCAACCTCATACATTTAAATACTATTGTATTTTCTCAAGCAAATGTTTAAAGCACATAAAGTGAATAACATACTTATCTCTCAGTACCGATCCCTCGATGCAGGAACCAAACAGTAACACGCTGGACATGTCTGAATAATTCAGTTAAAGAACATTATTTTTTGATAGACATTATGCTCTTTTACAAAGTCTTTAAATAGTTTTGGTGGTGCACTAGAACTCGGTGGTTCAAAAAACGCATTATTTTTCACAGAATTTACATTATTACAATAGCTTTCTCCCCAGGCTTGCACAAATGGCTTGATTAGTTCCGGGTTTGATAAAGGCACGCCTTACGAAAAATGAAATGTGTTGTGATTGGTTAGCATTCCCACTGTGTTGCAATGGGCTAACAACTTAGGCGGCATTTCAGTCCTGCCATGCCTCTTTCCAAAGCAGCAAGTTCTCTGTACTACTGCAAAAGCTAGATTAAAGTGATTCTTACATATTAAATATGGATATTTGTCTCGCAAAAACACATTGGATCGTTAAAGGAGGATTTACTGAATTTTCGTAGACAAAATCATTTGAATGAACGCGTTATGACATCCTAGCATGCGAAAAACAAACGCTGTAGTCCAAAGGAGCCGTTTGTTGTAGTTCTTGCAAAGGGATTTTTAAAAAACTAAATATCTCCCTTTGGAGTGGACTTTGAGATTTGTCACTTTGTAGATGTTTTTTCATGCCCAAACATACACATCACACACTGGCTAAAATTCAAAAAGTGAAAAAGCATAATAGGACCCCTTTAACTTATTAGCAGGTTTGAGACTATTCCATGGATTTATTACCAGGCTTACTGTATATTAAAATTGAGAAGACTCATTTTAATGAATAATGTGGGCAGTTCACAGCATACACAGGATTCATTACTGTAATAATTCTGTAAATAAACATTTTGATAGAGATTTTTTGCAAACTGACTCTAATGAATCATTAAAATGAGTCATTTGATATTTGATCGCTAATATCATCTCCTGTTTTGCTGGAGGGTGTTATATCAGGCCATGTCCACCAGGTGGAGCGCTGTGTGTTTACACATGAGAGGATACAGATGATGGAGGTGGTGGTGATGGCCAGGATGGTGCCGATGGGAATGGACTTCTGGGCGTCCCGCAAATCACCAGATCGGTTTGATCCAGCCATGATACCTGTTCAAAACAACATAGACTATGGAATGGATACAATGTTTGCTGGTTATTTCACAGCTTTGATGACTTCACTTGAATTCTAAATGTGGAATATTCAGACTTTTAAACACTCTTACAAAGAAAAGTGCTTTATTTGAATCTATAGCTCCATTTTAACATTCATAGAACCTTTCCGATGCAAAAAAGGTTCTTTAGATTTAAAGATTTAAAATATTCTTTATATTAAAAAAAAAAGGTTCTTGAGAAAAATGGTTATTTTATGGCATTGCTGTGAAAAGCCCCCTATTTTAAGAGTGCAGAATATTCTTATGCATTCTGATCCACGAGGTTAATTTTCATAATCATAAATGATGGATGAGATCAGGGCTGTCAGGTCTGACTTTACCTGTCACGGAGGGGAAGTAGATGCCCACCAGCATGGTGAAGAAAGAGGTGATGTCGGCAAGCACGTAGCGGTTGGTGTTGGTCGGGATGGAATCTGGTTCAACCGAGGAGGATAATCCAACCTTCTCAATAAACGCACCCTTATCCATATAATTCCCAAAGAGATTCTCTGGAGGAGAAACAGGGAAAATTAGTTAATGCAGGGGCTTGTTCAGATAACTGACCCGGAATATGAGCAACAATAATGATGATAAAACTGAATATTTTAGGTACACTAGTGTTCAAAAGATTGGGGTCAGTAAGATTTTTAATGTTTATGCTCTTCGAGCCATATGCCAAAATATTTTTTTTTCTCAGCCAAAATCTATTTTAAATATGCTGAATATAAGTTGTAAACAGTGGTGCTCAATCAAATATATTTTTTAAACTAATGAAATTATTGAAAATATATTTACTATCAAGCTTCAAAAGCTACTAAAATATATTTCAAATTGTATTTCAGTTGCAAGAAAATACATTTTCAGTTTTTACATCCTAAATTTAGTCTTTATTCATTATTTTTTTTTTTTTAAGTTGTATGTTCACATGTGTTAGAGGCAACAAAAAGATTTTCTTCAAATGTGAAATATATGGAAGGAAATATATATTTTGAAATGTAATAATTGTAATTTTTTTTTTGTAAATGTATTTAAAATATAACAAAATACAAGAATGACCAAAATACTTTGGTAGAAAATAAATTTACAGAAATATATTTATAGATTTTTAGCAAATTTATGGCCATTTTTTGAAAATTCTGAAATATGTTTAAAAACATATACATATATAATATATACATATGGTTGCATTTCCATTTAATAAAAACTAATATTGTGAAATATTTGTACAATTTCAAATAACTATTTTCTATATGAAAATACTTTATAAATGCGATCAAAGCAAAATTTTCTTCAGAAATCACTCTAAAATGCTGATTTGCTGCTTAAGAAACACTTCTTATTGTTTATGTGGAAAACAGTTGTGTTGCTTTTTTTTAAGTGAAAACCATTGTTACATTGTTCTCCAGAGTCTTTGATGAACAGAATGTTCCAAAGAACAGCATTTATTTGAAAAATATATGTATTTTGCAACATTGTAAATGTCACTTTTAGTTTATTTGCCAAGCATTATTGCTGAATAAAAAGTGTTTATTTATTTCTTCCTTTCCAAAAAACATCTTACTGACCCCAAACACATAATTAGCACTATATGTCATTTTGCAGCTGTATTTACCACGCAGGGCGCCACTCATAATTCCAGGGATTCCCTGTATTTCCGTGACATTGTTGTTGGTGAAATAGGTGTCGCAGGTGGCGTTCAGGAACTCAGAGTCGCAGAAGAGCCGCCAAAGTTGGGTGGTGACCGTGGCGT
The DNA here is from genome assembly GCF_049309525.1 of Garra rufa. Lineage (NCBI taxonomy): Eukaryota > Metazoa > Chordata > Actinopteri > Cypriniformes > Cyprinidae > Garra > Garra rufa. The sequence goes on from NC_133372.1 coordinate 43,895,271, forward strand.
TTTCTCTCTCGATGACCTTGGCACAAACATCAAAGCCTTTCCAAATCAGAGTCCGGTTTCCCAGCACGCACACTCTGTGGAAATCATTTCAAACTCAATCATTTCTAAACAACAACAAAAAATGACAGCTTTAATTAGATATATGCCATATATGCAGTGCTTAATTTGTAAATGAATAATTGCCAGATCCAAAACAGCAGTTAAAAGGCACTGTGACCAACACTAACAATACAACTTCCGTTTTCCCGGAACATTCAATGATATATATATATATATATATATAATTTATTTATTTTTTGCTGCATTGTTGCATTTAATAAAAACTAATATTGTGAAATATTCTTACAATTTCAAATAACTACTTTCTGTATGAACATATTTTATAAATGTAATTTATTAATGCGATCAAACCAATTTTTTTTCAGAAATCATTCTAAAATGCTGATTTGCTGCTTAAGAAACACTTCTTATTGTTTATGTTGAAAACAGTTTTGTTGCTTAATATTTAAGTGAAAACCATTGATACATTGTTTTCAAGAGTCTTTGATGAACAGAATGTTCCAAAGAACAGCATTTATTTGAAAAAAAAAAAAAAATTTTTTTTGCAACATTGTAAATTTCACTTTTAGTGACATTTACAATGTCAATGACGTCACTAAACTACCTGTAGCTATAAGAACATAATTTACAAGTTTCTGCATGAACCTAACTACAGTCAGGGCACAGGTTTTCAAACCCTGGGTCAAAAATAGGTTGCAGAAGATGGAAAATGTAGCCTTATCATAAAAATAAAATGCAGTCATAGTTTATATATAAAAGGTATAAATATGTGAAATATATCTGACTTAAATAATTAACAAATTTAAAACAGATGTGAGGCGAACAAGTTCACGGAAAGAAAAAGGAGAACCGAGATGAAAGAACGTACATCCTGTTTGTTTGCTTTATTTTACAAAAGCACAAATGTTTTTGTGTGTGCAAAAATAAAAGTAAACACTTTGCGTTAGTAGAATTTTCTCTACTCTTATCTGAATCACAAAAAATATTTGAAAATATATATTTTAAATGAAAAAGTATTTGTTTTAGCTATTCGATCGCGCCAGGCCTAGTTTATCATTTCAATACATTGCGAATATTAAAACATTTGGATTTGTTCAATGCCTCTGGTACTTTCAGTTTCGCTTTGTTTCGCTTTGTTTTGTTTCATTATAGGTCTAGTGTTTATAATGTCTACACATTATAATGTTTTAATTGATTTGAAAAATTTTCTGATATTTTTACACTCTCTTTAAACATTCTGCATGTTAGTCACACTTTAATGTTTCAGATCATCAAACAAATTTAAATATTAATCAAAGATAACACAAGTAAACACAACATGCAGGTTTTAATTAAAGAGGTTTATGTATGAAGGGAAAAAAAAGCCAAATCCACATGGCCCTTTGTCAAAACGTGCCCCCCTCCCCCCCACAAGAATGCAGAGACAACTCATCCAAGAGGTCACAAAAGACCCCACAACAACATCGAAAGAACTGCAGGCCTCTGTTGCCTCAGTTAAGGTCAGTGTTCATGACTCCACCATAAGAAAGAGACTGGGCAAAAAAGGCCTACATGGCAGAGTTCCAAGACGAAAACCGCTGCTGAGCAAAAAGAACATAAAGGCTCATCTCAGTTTTACCAAAACACATCTTGATGATCCCCAAGACTTTTGGGAAAATACTCTGTGGATTGAAGAGACAAAAGTTGAACTTTGAACCATTGGAAGATGTGTGTCCCATTACATCTGGTGTAAAAGTAACACAGCAGTTCAGAAAAAGAACATCATACCAAAAATGTCTGGCCATCTGTTTGTGAAGCTGAAGCGAAAATAATGATCTAAAATAAACCAGCAAATCCACCTCTTAACGGCTGAAGAAAAACAAAATGAAGACTTTGGAGTGGCCTAGTCCAAGTCCTGACCTGAATCCTATTGAGATGGCATGACCTTAAAAAGGTGGTTCATGCTCGAAAACCCTCCAGTGTGACTGAATTACAACAATTCTGCCAAGATGAGTGGGCCAAAATTCCTGCACAGCGCTGTAACAGACTCATTGCAAGTTATCGCAAATGCTTGATTGCAGTTGTTGCTGCTAAAGTTGGCCCAACCAGTTGTTAAGTATTAAAACTTTTTCACACAGGGCCACGTGGGTTTGGATTTTGTTTTCCCTTCATAATAAAAACTTCAATCAAAAATGGCATGTTGTGTTTACTTGTGTTATCTTTGATTAATATTTAAATTTGTTTGATGATCTGAAACATTAAAGTGTGACAAACATGCAAAAAAAAAAATAAAAATAAAAAATCCGGAAGGGGGCCAACACTTTTTCACACCATTGTATGTTTTGCAGCGGTGCACGTTTGAAGAGAGTGGTTAAGGACTAAGCACCAATCAATGAGAGCAATTTTGAGCTTAAAAAAGCTGATTGGTAAAAAATATGTTGAGGACCAATATAAAACCTCCAAATATATCTACATAAACCAGCGCTTGCTCTATCTCGTATGCACGCATGCACTGTCACGATTTAATGCACTTGTTAATCAAAATTCTAATTAAGCACTGCATATATGTGATTGTTGAGGTACATACGGGAAGACCGGAGGCTCAAAGGCGGTTTTGATCACTCCAGCATAGACGGCGAGGATCGAGCAGATGACGCAGGCGAGGAAGAGGAGCGCCAACTTGTTCACGTACTTCACTCCTACAAACACCACAATGGCCATGAAGCTGAGCACAAGCGTGCCGTAAACACGCATGTTGTTCAGCATTGCGGACTCGGCCTCCGCTCCCTCCACACCCTCCATCTTAAAAATGGCTGCTTGTGGTACGATGTACACCTGAAAGAGGAGGGGAAAAATAAGGTGGAAAGAGGAAAAATGAATTGAACGGATAAAAGCAAAGCAAAAAAGAACAAAATAATAGTGTGATAAAATAACTTTCCTGGCACTTAATATTGCATGTTTAGCGATGCCGTTGACCCTGCTGTCCTCATTATTTCACTTTTTGCTTGTTAAACTGCCTCTCTAAGAATAAATTACTCATATTATTTGTGTGCATTTAAAAAAATCTCTTGCACAGCCAACAAATGAACTTCCATGTACTTTTAGATACAAACGTCTGATGCCGTATGTCTCCTGCCATTATAAATATAATAAAATATAAATATATACTAGTATATGCTATATACCTGTGCTTTTCCTACCAAAAGTAGTTCATATTTTGTCTGACATCAATCTGTCAAACAAACTAGCTGGTTGCCTTATTTTACAGTCTAAAGTTTATAGCAGAAACTGAGCAGTTAAATATAATACAGAAGCAAAAATGGGTAGGGTTAAAGGTCTAAATGTCAGAAAAAGCAAACAAACCTCATCAAACAAACAAGGTAGGTCTAAAAAGAAGCGTAAACCTGCAAAAGAGCCAAAGAATATCAAACAGACAAAGGGGGAGAAAATAACGAGAGATGAGTGAGATTCACAATGACATAGGCGGTAAAGCAGACTAGCGTGAGTTCGCTTCTACGAGCGCTAATTGAACTAGTCAAGCGTGGAATTAATACTGCAAATGGCTCACCATTAGTCTTTATTAGTGGCCTGACCTAAATTATATTCAACGCCATAAACTTTTGGGTGCATATGCTCCGTTTCACCGCTTTAAGCACAATATATTGCATCGTTCATTAAACTGTTTCATATTTTTCCTCTTATAAGACAGATAAACGTGAGAAATTATTGGAAAACTTATGCAGTATATCAAGATCATGTCTGTGTTATAATTCAGCCCAAAGAATAAAGATATATATATTATTATATTCCGCTTTAGAAAAAAGCATCTCATCTAAATAATCTATAAATAAATATATAAGTTTATATACACCTTACAGAAGCTGCAAAATGTTAATTATTTTACCAAAATAAGAAGGTTTATACAAAATGCATGTTATTTTTTTACTGACCTGAATGAGATATTTCACGTAAAAGATGTTTGCATAGTCCACAAGAGAAAATAATAGATGAATTTATAAAAATTACCCCATTTAAAAGTTTAGATACATTTGATTCTTAATATTGTATTTTTTATATTGTGAATGATCCACAGCTGTGTTTTTTTGTTTAGTGACAGTTGTTCATGAGTCCCTCGTTTGTCCTGAACAGTTAAACTGCCTGCTGTTCTTCAGAAAAATCCTTCAGGTCCTACAAATTCTTTGGTTTTTCAACATTATTTGTGTATTTGAACTCTTTTTAACAATGCCTGTATGGTTTTGAGATCCATGTTTTCACACTGAGGACAACTGAGGGACTCATATGCAACTATTACAGAAGGTTCAAACGCTCACTCATGCTCCAGAAGGAAAAACCATGCATTAAGAGCCGGGGGTGAAAACTTTTGAACAGAGTGAAGATGTGTACATTTTTCTATTTTTACCTAAAAATCATATTTCTTTCATTTAGTACTGCCCTTCAGAAGCTACAGAAGATATTTACATGTTTCCCAGAAGGCAAAATAAGTTAAATTTACCCTGATCTTCAAATTCAAAAAGTGTTCACCCCCATCTCTTAATGCATCGTTTCCTTCTGGAGCATCAGTTAGTGTTTGAACCTTCTGTAATAGTTGCATATGAGTCCCTCAGTTGTCCTCAGTGTGAAAAGATGGATCTCAAAATCATACAGTCATTGTTGGAAAGGGTTCGAATACAGAGAAATGTTGAAAAACCACAGAATTTGTGGGACCTGAAGGATTTTTTTGAAGAACAGCAGGCAGTTTAACTATTCAGAACAAACAAGGGACTCATGAACAACTATCACTAAATAAAAAAACACAGCTGTGGTTCATTCAGGTAACAAGAATCAAGTGTATGTAAACTTTTGAATAGGTTCATTTTTATAAATTCAACTATTATTTTCTCTTCTGGACTATATGTAAATGTCTTTCATGTGAAATATCTTATTCAGGTCAGTACTTGCATTTTGTATGATCTCTCTTATTTTGGTAAAATAATTGTGCATGTAAACTTTGGACTTCAACTGTATATATTTAAATATTTAAATTTTGTAGGTCATATAAACCATATAGTAGATTTAAAACAATTATTTATATAATATATATATATATATATATATATATATATATATATATATATATATATATAACTCATTATTTAAATATAAATAAATTCAAATGTATATATTTAAAAAAAGTGTAAATACTTTTTTGTTAAAAATTTTAAATTAAATTTTTCTATTATTAGTTTAAAAAAAATTAACTGGTGGTGTTCCCTTAGGATTCAGTGCTCTTCACAGACTGCGTGATCTGCATGTAAGAAGCAAATAAGTGTTGCTGAAACACACACATACACATCTGATCAGCTAGTCGCTATGGTGACCTGTTCATTTTTATAATATCTGCTGGGTTACACAATACGGCTTTAATCTCAAAGCGCCGGCTCACTTTAAATAGACGTCTTAGTGTCCTTCTCAACCGTAGGCTGGATAAAGCTCTCGCTCAAATCAGCATGCAGTGGACCGCCGATCTCTGAGAGCGGTGAAGATTTTGCACAGACAATGGGCACTAAGCCTATGTTCCCCCGGAAGAAAGAATTAACCCAGAAGTCAGACAGACTCGAGCCCCCGACCAGCAATACTGAAGAAGATACATGAGCAGCCGAGAACACGTGTCTTAAAACACGAGACGAGCGAGGCTCCGAGGACACTCTAGTGCTCATCAGCGGCGCAATTAAACGCAGACTCTGCATAATTACTTAATTACTCGCTCGAAGAGGAGGGGAGGAAAGCAGGATGAGAGAGAAAATAAAAGAGTGATGAACTACAAGACATGAAAAACTTTTTAAAAACACATCTAGATGCATGATTTCAGTTTTGAGACGTTGATTCCAAATACATATTTCGTTTTCTTTCTCTCATGAGGCACAAAAGGAGACCAGTAATATGAGCATAATAGTGACCAGTGCCATAAGTAGTCCATACAACTTATGCTTTATATTAAAATGTCTTCTGAACCCATGCAATAGGTTTGTGTGAGAAACAGATTCAATTTTAGGTTCAAGGTTCAAGATCAAACCAGAAATGTGTTTTTAAAGAATTGTCAGTTTTGGTTCCCACTGATTGCATAGTTTTTTGTCCATACAATGAAAGTCAGTGAGAAACTGTTTGGTTACCAACATTCTTCAAAACAGAAAGAAAGTAATACAGGTTTGGAACAACATGAGGCTGAAATTATCACATAATTTTCAAATAATGGCAACTATACCTAATATAACTAATATCATATTAAATATTATTTAGAAAAAAATGAAGCCATATCATAAATAATAAATATCAGCAATATCATAAAATAATAAAGAATTAAAATATAAATATGATATTGCTAAATATTAATGTATTTCAATACTTAAAATATGCTTGCAAAATTTTATAAAAAATGTTCTAAAGTTTAAAAACAAAAACAAAACATTATTAGCTATTCTAAAGCAAAATCATGATCTTTCTAAGTACTGCATGTACTGTAATGCACCAGGTTTCAATATGCAGAAGCATGAATGAGATTTGACAGCTATGCTGTAGGGCAAGTTGTATGGACTTTATGGATTTTATGATGCTTCATTTATTCAGTTTGCTTCAGTACGCTTCCAATGCATGGTGAACATTCAAAGTCGTTCTTTCATATGGTTTATACAGAGTAAGTGGCAGAGTTTGCTTTTTGGAGTAAACTATTCCTGTTCTCTAAAATATTCGGTCAAATTGGAGACATGACATAATAATGCATTAAAAATTAGCCTGAAAGACCAAAACTCTTGACACAGTGAGCAGAGCAGCAGCAAATCACTGCCAAAACTCCATACCTACAGGCCATTTTGCATGTTTACATACTTTATTCTTAAACTGTTAAACTTAAGTTCAAAACATGAACTGAGCAAGGCAGAAATTTGCTGCATTTTACAGCAATAACATATTGTACGATATTCTAAATCTAAAAAAATACTATAAAAACAATTAGATGTAGATGAACACCTACACAGGTGTCGGTCTTACAGTTTCATTATCATCTATACAAAAGGAGAAACGTAATATTTTTGTACTGTAATGATCAGTCGACATATATGGCAATGAATTCTGAATTTAAACAATATATATTACAAAAGAAAACAATGTGTAATGCTACCTGTTGTTAGTGTTTGATGAGTGACAAAATGTGTTTGTTAGGTGACAACCTTCCACCCGACTTGATTTGAGACATGTGCAAAGTGTTTTGGTAGTTTCAGTGCATTTTGAATGAGAATTTACGTCTGAAAGTTGGTTGTGTGAAGAGAAAAAGTGACTTACATACTGCGACTAAATCAGACACACAAAAAACACACAGGTTATACATCTCACCAGCAGGATCTCGATGCAGCCCAGGATGTACATGGCTCCAGCGAAGGTGGTGCCCAAGTAGAAGCAGATGCCTACAGCTCCACCGAACTCAGGGCCCAGCGAACGAGAGATCATGTAATAGGATCCTCCAGCTGTTAAACAAACAGAAAACCCATTCAGGAAATCTGAGGAATTTACTATTTAATCTGAGGAAGTGACGATCTGCAGGGATATTACTGAAGCATTCTGATGTTGACAGCTCAGAAAAACAGCACAATAAAACCCACAATTACAACTTCCTGTTTCTTGGGAAATATTAAGCATGCTTATAGAGAGGCTTTTAGCACTATAGAGATAATAGCAGCTTATTGCTGATGAACAACGGACGGGGAACCGAACCCGGCAATTTCGGCTCACCTCTGCTCTCCTCCAATCAGGAGATGAGATCGAGGCGGTCATTAGGACAGGACACGCTCAGCCAATTATGAATACATAAATACAGCTTTGAGGATATTGCTGTCTGCTCATTGCTTAGAGTTATTGTTGCTACGGTGACCGCTTCCTGTTGCCAAGACGACCCACATGCACATGTTCAGCTCTAGCAGGGGCTCGCTTACCTGGCACTACGCCGTTCGTGGCAATGGCACTCATGGAGATGGCAGTGAGCATTGTCTAGAAGAAAACACACCAAAGGAGAGAAAAGATGAGTGGTTGAATAAATACATTTTAAATGCATTAGAATTAATAATAATGCCAGGATGATACATCAGTAATACAACTACCAACACAAATTTGATTCAGATTTTCGAGATTGTGCACAAAATTATGACAAGAATTTGTTTTGTCCTTAAAAGTAAAAACAAACAAACATTGATTCATGAGCAATTGATTCCAATGAATAGGTTCTTTTAAGTGAATCATTAGGAAAGACTTACAGAATCACTGTATCAACTACTCTGATCAATTCAGCGAATCAAGCTCTGATTCACCTGGATGGTTGGATAGATGGACGAATAGACAGACAGACAGACAGACAGACAGACAGACAGACAGATAGATGAACATGAACATGTTCTTTTAAACCAATCATTCAAAAAGACTCACAGAAGTTAGAAATTTGAATCAGTCTGATTAATCCAAGTGAATCAGATGTTGATTCATTGAATCAATTAGAGTAGTTCAACATCTGATTCACTTGTATGGATGGATTGACGCTACAGATAGTTAGATAGATTTGTTCTCAAAAGTAAAAAAAACAAACACTCTGATTCATGAGCAAATGATTCCCATGAACAGGTTCTTTTGAATGAATCATTCAAAAAGAATCACAGAAGTTACAAGTTTGAATCAGTCTGATTAATCCAAGTGAATCAGATGTTGATTCACTGATTCAATCAGAGTAGTTCAACATCTGATTCGGATGGACGGATGGACGGATGGATGGATGGATGGATGGATGTGTTCCCAAAAGTAAAAAAACAAACACTCTGATACATGAGCAAATGATTCACATGAACAGGTTCTTTTAAATGAATCATTCAAAAAGAATCACAGGGGCTAAAAGTTTGAATCATTCTGATTAATCCATATGAATCAGATGTTGATTCACTGATTCAATCAGAGTAGTTCCACATCTGATTCACTTGGATGAATGGATGGATGGATGGACGAATAGAAAGACAAACATATACAGGTCCTTCTCAAAAAATTAGCATATTGTGATAAAGTTCATTATTTTCTGTAATGTACTGATAAACATTAGACCTTCATATATTTTAGATTCATTACACACAACTGAAGTAGTTCAAGCCTTTTATTGTTTTAATATTGATGATTTTGGCATACAGCTCATGAAAACCCAAAATTCCTATCTCAAAAAATTAGCATATTTCATCCGACCAATAAAAGAAAAGTGTTTTTAATACAAAAAAGTCAACCTTCAAATAATTATGTTCAGTTATGCACTCAATACTAGGTTGGGAATCCTTTTGCAGAAATGACTGCTTCAATGCGGCGTGGCATGGAGGCAATCAGCCTGTGGCACTGCTGAGGTGTTATGGAGGCCCAGGATGCTTCGATAGCGGCCTTAAGCTCATCCAGAGTGTTGGGTCTTGCGTCTCTCAACTTTCTCTTCACAATATCCCACAGATTCTCTATGGGGTTCAGGTCAGGAGAGTTGGCAGGCCAATTGAGCACAGTAATACCATGGTCAGTAAACCATTTACCAGTGGTTTTGGCACTGTGAGCAGGTGCCAGGTCGTGCTGAAAAATGAAATCTTCATCTCCATAAAGCTTTTCAGCAGATGGAAGCATGAAGTGCTCCAAAATCTCCTGATAGCTAGCTGCATTGACCCTGCCCTTGATAAAACACAGTGGACCAACACCAGCAGCTGACATGGCACCCCAGACCATCACTGACTGTGGGTACTTGACACTGGACTTCAGGCATTTTGGCATTTCCCTCTCCCCAGTCTTCCTCCAGACTCTGGCACCTTGATTTCCAAATGACATGCGAAATTTGCTTTCATCCGAAAAAAGTACTTTGGACCACTGAGCAACAGTCCAGTGCTGCTTCTCTGTAGCCCAGGTCAGGCGCTTCTGCCGCTGTTTCTGGTTCAAAAGTGGCTTGACCTGGGGAATGCGGCACCTGTAGCCCATTTCCTGCACACGCCTGTACACGGTGGCTCTGGATGTTTCTACTCCAGACTCAGTCCACTGCTTCCGCAGGTCCCCCAAGGTCTGGAATCAGTCCTTCTCCACAATCTTCCTCAGGGTCCGGTCACCTCTTCTCGTTGTGCAGCGTTTTCTGCCACACTTTTTCCTTCCCACAGACTTCCCACTGAGGTGCCTTGATACAGCACTCTGAGAACAGCCTATTCGTTCAGAAATTTCTTTCTGTGTCTTACCCTCTTGCTTGAGGGTGTCAATAATGGCCTTCTGGACAGCAGTCTTACCCATGATTGCGGTTTTGAGTAATGAACCAGGCTGGGAGTTTTTAAAAGCCTCAGGAATCTTTTGCAGGTGTTTAGAGTTAATTAGTTGATTCAGATGATTAGGTTAATAGCTCGTTTAGAGCAGCGGTTCCCAATTCCAGTCCTCGCGCCCCACCGCTCTGCACATTTTGCATGTCTCTCTTAGTTAACACACCTGATTCAGATAACCAGCTCATTAGAAGTGAGGTCCGTGCAGGAACTGCGATCCGATTGACATGGTCCCTGCACAGTGTTCATTGCTCCCTGCTCCCTAAGCGGGGCAATCTGTTTACTATACTTCGAAACATTCATTCACATATTTGCGCTACGCCACCGCATGTAGCGTCTTCACACAGATGAAACTTACTAGAGAAGTGTGACATAAGTGCATCTGTAAATAAATGCATTTTAAATTTACGTCTCGCACGCTTTAATGACCTTCAAATGGAACACATACGCTCGCTTCGAACTAATGAATAAAGGCGGAATATCCTGTGATGTCCACTTCGAAGGGCAGTAACGTTGGAATAGAACAAACGTCGGAAGCGATGCATGAAACACACAAAATGTGCAGAGCGGTGGGTCGCGAGGACTGGAATTGGGAACCGCTGGTTTAGAGAACCTTTTCATGATATGCTAATTTTTTGAGATAGGAATTTTGGGTTTTCATGAGCTGTATGCCAAAATCATCAATATTAAAACAATAAAAGGCTTGAACTACTTCAGTTGTGTGTAATGAATCTATAAAATATATGAAAGTCTAATGTTTATCAGTACATTACAGAAAATAATGAACTTAATCACAATATGCTAATTTTTTGAGAAGGACCTGTAGATAGATAGACTCACAGAAGTTAAAAGTTTGAATCAGTCTTATTATTCCAAGTAAATCAGATGTGGATTCACCGAATCATTCAGAGTAGTTCAACATCTGATTCACTTGGATAGATGGATGGACGCTATACAGACAGACAGACAGACAGACAGACAGACAGACAGACAGACAGACAGACAGATAGATAGATAGATAGATCTTTGAAACAGCAAAGCAGTAGACTGTGAATGCAGGAAGGTGTTTAGTGTTGATCTATAGTTGTGTCAGATTGCCTTGATTAAAGCAATTTAGCAGAACTGAAGTACCAGAATAAATCTGTTCTTATTTGAAACCTCTTCTGTCTTCTTAAAGGACGAGACGTCTCCTTATAGCACCACACTGAGCCAAGGCAATTGTAAAATGTCCTGGAGATTAAAGCCATCTTTAAATCAGCACTGAACTGTCTCCAGAAATGCAAATGTATCTATTTTGGAGGAAAGGGAACGAGCTGATGCTGTCAGACTGACGCTTCTTTAGAAAGTGTCACGCAACAAACAGACAGAAGCAAATGAGTGTTTATAGAAAAAGAGAGTGAAAGAGAGAGAGAGAGACATTACTTTATGTTACTAGGTGGGAGAATCATTTTCAGACGAATCTGCTTTTTGTGTTCCTCATTATTTGCCTAAAGACACTCTTAAAATTGTGTTAAAATCACTATAATGCACCAGACATCTCGTGGCTGAAAATGTGAAAATGTGTGAACCCATACATCACTTTCAGAGAGACGTGACAGACGCATACACACAAACACAAAACTGTGCAAACCAAAATCATTTCCAATCCACCGTGTGAATTATTTCTTCTACACAACACGTTTAAATGAAGAGCAAATAAAGACTAAGAAAAACAACACAGTAATCTTAAGAGAAACATCTATGACAAAGTTAATGCTTAAATGAAAGCCCAGAAAGATAGAATAAAGTCCATGAACTATAAAAGAAAAACCTTTGAGCAATACATTCAAGTGTGTTAGTTCATTAGCTTTGAATCAGTGTATAATCAGCCGTTTTCTCTCTTAGACAGTTTGATAAGACACTAATTGACACTAAGTGTTCTATCTTGACTATAACTGAGACTCATGTGAGATCTGGTCCATTTCCACCCACACAAACACACACACAAGGCCAATGGCAATTCAGAAACACTCTTCATATCATCGCAGAACTCCATATGCTAATCACATGCTGGCTGCAGCCTCTGATTGGACGATACAGGGCACCGGCTGCTTAAACTAATTTCTCCAGCCAATCGCACCATCTGCCTTCAGCGGAGAGAGCCAATAAAATGAAACAGATACTATGACAACCAACCCAAAGATCGTGAATGAATAAATGGCCCATTTTCTGACAGATTACATATTGCGTAGTTGACATTTATGAAGGGATTCATGACACAGAGTTATCGTTTTATTCTGCAGTATTATTTGTATTCATGCTAATGAACATCTTGAACAAGTGTTCAGGAAGCAAGAAAAAAACAAACGTGTGTAAATCACCCAACTCAGTTAAATGCAGTAAGTTATATGTTTCACCATCAATCTTGTTTTTGTTTTATAAATGAGGCCACTTACCTTTAAAAATAAATAATATCTAATAAAGTTAGTCTTAGACTTCAGGATCAATGGATTTGCTAAATATACTGTACACATTGATTTTAAATATCTAAATGTTTGAGGTGCATATACACTACTGTTGTACTGTAATTTTTACTGTAATTTCTAATTAATATTTTTGTGAAAAGCATAATACATTACTTATAAAAATAAATATCTAATAAAATGAACACTTAATGCAAATAAACAATTTCACCATCAATGGATTTCAAGTTGTACTTAAATGTGTGGGGTGCACATAGACTTCTGTTAAAAAAAAACAAGATTTTTTTGAATGTTTATGTTCATCAAGGCTGCATTTATGTGATTAAAAATACAGTAAATACAGTAAAAATGTGAAATATTATTACAATTTCAAATAACAGTTTTTATGTAAATATTTTGTAATATATAATTTATTCCTCTCATGCAAAGCTGAATTTTCATCATCATTACTCCAGTCTATAGTGTCACATGATCCTTCAAAAATCATTCTAATATGCTGATTTGCTGCTCTAGAAACATTTTTGATTATTGTCAATTTTGAAAACAGTTGTGCTAACTAATATTTTTGTGAAAAGCATAATACATTACTCATAAAAATAAATATCTATAAATAAATATCGGTAACACTTTACAATAAGGTTAATTAATTAAACATTAGTTAATGTACTAACTAACATGAATTAACCATGAGCAATACATTTGTTACTGTATTTACTAATCTTCATTAACGGTAGTTAATGAAAATACAGTTGTTCATTGTTTGTTCATGTTAGTTCACACTGCATTAACTAATGTTAACAAGATTTTAATAATGTATTAGTAAATGTTAAAATTAACATGAACAAAGTTTAATAAATGCTGTATAAGTGCAGTTCATTATTAATTCATGTTAACTAATGTTTTTAACTAATGTTAACTAATGAACCTTATTGTAAAGTGTTACCTAAATATCTAATAAAATTAACACTTCATGCAAAAATATACAAAAATAATAAAAAATATGAAATATTATTACAATTTCAAATAACAGTTTTTATGTGAATGTTTTTGTAAAATATAATTTATTCCTCTGACGCAATGCTAAATTTTCAGAATCATTACTTCTTCAGAAATCATTTTAATTATTAATAATATTAATAATATAATATTTTTGTGAAAACCGTAATATGTTTTGATTTTCAGGATGAATAGAAAGTTTAAAAGAACATTATTTTTTTATAATTAAATGCATTTAAGCTCAATAAAAGCAATAATTTCTTTAAAAGAAAAAATAAATCTTACAGATTCCAAACTTTTGAACAGTACACACAATAAATTATTATTTATCAGGGAGTATCTTAATTCAAAGTATGTGTCTCCTCCAGGGTTGGGGTCAATTCCGGAATGAATTCAACAATTCCAATTCAAAGAAGGAAATGGAACTGGAATTGGAATTCAACAACAATTAGAGGAAACAGAGTTGGAATTGAATTGGAATTACAGGAAGTGGAATTCAATTCAGGGAAATTCCACTGAATTCCGTTTATTGCTGTTTCTGAGCATTTATTTGTGATTGCATTTAGAGACATACATTTGAACTTTATTTATGATGCTTTACAAATACCATGTATTAAATAGAGTTGATCAAATGCAAGTAAATAAAAATGAGAACTGTACATTATGAATTAATAATTGAATGACAGTGGTGATAAGTTTCTGGATGTACTATACATTCAATTTATGATTACCACATAATATATGTCTCAACTCACAAAAAAATGAGTCATGTTCATTCATTTATTTCATTCACTTTTTATTGCATCGAATTATCATCATTTCCTGAAATTTGGCATGTGAAATGATCACGCTTAACATACTAAACATACAGTACTTTGTATTTCTTTTATATGTTTGTCGTTTATGTGATTTACAATATTCAATGTACTATAAACTATCAAGCAAATCGAGTCAAATTATTTCATTTAGCAACTCAAGTGGAATTTAGTGGAATTTATTTGAATTCAATTCTGTTTCCTGACATTCCAATTCAATTCCAATTCCATTTCCTGTCAGCTGCATGCAATTCCAATTCCAATTCCATTCCAGGAAGTGAATTGGAATTTACCATTCATTCTCAATTCAATTCATGAATGGCCCCAACCCTGGCCTCCTCACTGTTACTCAGCAACAGAGCCGGCGATATTTGGCCCCTAGAGAGGATGAATTTACATAATCAAATGACACATCAGAAAATTAATTTAATACGGTTGTGCTCAAAAAAAAGGAGGGAAAAGGGCATCTTCCTGGAAATGGAAGCTCATAATGGCCGTAAGTGTATTCATAATCAACATTTCTCTTGTTTTGGCTGCCATCTTGGAGCTTGAGCGATGTATTCTGGGATTGCCTTGTCTGCCTTAGAATTCGTCCAATTCTCGTTAGGTTTTGGACCGGAGCCACTGTCTCAGTGTTAAGTGTTAATTTGATTACATCTACATCACTGAATACACAACAGTCAATTCATATTCATGTATTAATGCATTCCCATGAATAATTTGATCATTTCACGAGCGTCACGGTCCATAAATAACCAAAGCACTGTCTGTCATCCGCCTGTCAATATTTCTGTGCCTGCCGACTATTTGAAAGAGGATCAATG
Organism: Garra rufa; assembly: GCF_049309525.1. Lineage (NCBI taxonomy): Eukaryota > Metazoa > Chordata > Actinopteri > Cypriniformes > Cyprinidae > Garra > Garra rufa. The sequence goes on from NC_133372.1 coordinate 43,910,753, forward strand.
CTGTTGTTTGTGTCCTTTAATGATTCATTTCTGCATTTCTAACGGCTTCAGTCTGTCTTAAAGAGGCGAGCGTCTCCATCTCTGTGATGTATGAAAGAATCAGCGTTCTCTCCTCCTCTCCATCTGTTGCCATGAGAGACCGAACGCGATGAAAAGCCAGCGACGGGCGCCTGGCAATGAGCTGGTAATTTCAGATGACATCGATAGCGTCTCGCTACTTCTAATTATGATGCATATATGCACTCATTCAGAAAGCGAGGCGGATGTTGAGGTGTCGCTCGCGCCACCCTGGACCGTTGTCGAATCTGCTGACGGTGTGGTCAGGCGGATAAATCACACGTGCCATTTTCAAAGGCGTTTGCTTGGATAGGCTAGAAGTCATTGAGATGCACCAGGCAAACTTCATCTGTAGCTTCATCTAGTTGTTTTTTTATGCACATCTGCAGAAAACGTCTCTGAGGCCGTTTTAACCTCAATTTGAAGGATTCTGTAAAGCCTTCATTATCTCTGAGAGTCTCTGATGGCTGTGGCTTTTCACATAATGTGCTTGGGTTTTAAATAAGGAAACCTCAGGGTTTAATGTATGCATTAAATTAAGGTTGCTGTCACTTCTGCCTGTTGCCTTTTTTATGATTTTCAACATGTTTGGGTGAATCTCACTAAACCTGTTAAGAACAGTGCAACCCAAGTGTTATTAACTAAAGTTTTTTAAATTGACATAAAGCTGAAATTGAATAAAATATAAATATTAGATAAAAAAAAACATAATAAACAAAAAAACTGAACTTTTTTTGAAATATTAATCTTACTAAACTGAAATCAAAATTAAACCTACACTCTTAAAAATAAAGGTGCTTCACAATGCCATAGATGAACCTTTTTTGTCTAAGTGGTTCCATACAGAACCTTTAACATCTGAAAAACCTTTCTGTTTCACAAAAGGTTCTTTGTGGCAAAAGAATGTTCCTCAGATAAAAAGGTAAGAAAGAGATGGTTCTTTAAAGAACCTTTGACTAAATGGTTCTTTGTGAAATCAAAAATGGTCTTCTATGGCATCGCTTGAAGAACCTTTTAAAGCACCTTTATTTTTAAAAGTGTATTTAGAATAAAAAAAATTAAGAAAAATGACAAAGCACATAAAAAAGTAAAAAAGTAATAAGTAAAAAAAAAAAAATACAAATAAAAGCCAATTCATGCTATTTAAAAAAAAATAATTACTATATTATTGCTGTTTTGCATATTTTTGCAAATTTTAAAACCATGTTTTGAATTGTGACATTTACATGAAAACCCATTTTCATCTCATTACTGTTTCAATTACTGTAAAACTGTTAAAATAGTAGTGATCATAGGATTACAATTTTGCTAGTATTTGTTTAATTTATGCTTATTTAAAAACATTTTTATGGTAATCTAATAAGAGCCCTGAGAATGGAAATAATAAAAACCTTCAAAAGCAAAATATCTGGACACATTGGGAGATAACATGCTTAACTGTAATATAAATAATGCAATGCAGTGCGATTAAATTCTTAATGCTCCTAAAAATATCTGATCAAATTTTTGTTTTAGCTACCTTCATATTCTGTGTCCTTCAAACATGTGCTCCAAACAAACTCGAGGCTATAAAATCCATCAAAACAAGGCTAAAAATGTCACTAGAGCAAATGGAGAGACACCAGACAAGAAAGACGGCCTAAAATGGATACTGGGTGACATTCTACAGGCTGTGGAATCTAAAAAAGTTAAAACTATCAAAATAAAAAAACAAGAAAATACTTCTTCCAACATTGTGAAATGAACATATTCTACTCAGATTTACACACATTTAGTTAGCCCATGATCATAAATATAGTTTCCATCAGCTTAACTGCTGTCAGCTTATTTAACATATTTAAAAAACGCTACGCATGTCAAAGCACACAGTGTGTACTCAGATAAAACAGCATGCTGACCTATAAAAAACAGCAGCTTTTCTATGTTTAGCGATCATCTGTAGCCAGAAAACATATAGACAAGGTGCTTTTAGCTTCAGTGTTTTTCTGAAAGCATCTGGATGGATTTTAAATGGATGCATCGTGTTGTTGTTGAGATCTCTGTTTGGCTGCATCTGTAGTGGATTGAACTACAGCACACCGGAGTGACACAAGAGCTTTTTAACAAACGGCGGGAGTGAATTTCCTGATGGATCTTGAAGCCGCTGCTTTCTTTATAGGGACAAAAGCGAGTGCACACTCAAGAGATACTTTACACGTCTTATGGGTCAAAGAGAAAAAATAAGAGGCAACAGCTGTGTTTGTTTTAATGGACACTGTGGAGTACGTACTGTACGCTGCTTATCATTTTATTAAAATAGCATGTTCAACATGATGCATTATATAATAATAAATGCTGTAAAAACAGCAGTATGACTCACATTGTTGATTGTTGAATGCAGACAATGGTGCTCAGTTATCATTTTTGAAATAAAAACAGATATTGTTTTTTAATATGATTAAATGGATCACCAATGGATACTCTGCAGTGAATGGGTGCCACCAGAATGAGAGTCCAAACAGCTGATAAAAACATCGCAATAATCCACAAGTAATTCACACCACTCCAGTCCACCAATGAACATCTTGAGAAGTGAAAAGCTGTGTGTTTGTAGGAAACAAATCCATCATTAAGATATTTCTAACTTCAAGCTGTCACTTCATTGTGTCATCCATAATAACACTTCCTCCAGTGAAAAAGTCCAATCCCTGTTTTCATCTCGTATCAAAATCCACCCACATATTTGTTTAGAACTGGTTTTTGGACTATTTTGGCATGTAAACAGTGCTTGATATGTCCACATGTCTCTACTGATTCAGATTAGATGACCTTTTCACTGGAGAAAGCAATATTATGGATAGAGGAATCAGCAGTTTGGAGTTAATCATTTTAATGATGGATTTGTTTCTTACAAACACAAAGCTTTTGGCTTTACAAGATGTTAATTGTTAAACTGGAGTGGTGTGGATTATTGTAATATCTGTATCTCATTCTGATGGCACCCATTCCCTGCAAAGGAATCCATTGGTGAACAAATTATGTAATGCAAAATTTCTCTTAACTCATCCACATCTCGGATGGCCTGAGGGTGAGTACATTTTCAGCATTTGTTTTTTACATTTTTGGGTGAACTGTTCCTTTAAGAACTGCAGGTGATTTAACGTAGATGTGCATTTGAATGCGTCTCACACTACCAGAGTAGTATTGTAGTATGCTATTCTGAACTCAACCAGAGCATGCTTATGTGAGCAAGAGTGAAGGAGAGATGAAGAAATTGAAAATAGAAAATTCCTGAGCTCATGTTAAAAATAGCACTTCCACGGGCGCTGGAGAATCTAGGTTGCGCACACAAACATACAAATCACACTAATGAGCATGTATGCTGAAGTGCATGCTTGCTCGGTGAAACGTACACATGTGCAGCAGGAGGACTGCACACCAGTGAAACACATGCATGTTAATCAGCGCGTCTTTGAGGATATAATGGCATGCAAATGTGGGACATGCAAATTCAATATCATTGGAAATTAGAGGCTTGTGTGCATGTGGCAGAGTCATTTTTCACTGTATATCTGCGATGATTCATAAAGGCTAAAAAAATTCAGGTATAATAGGGTGATAATTAAAACCGTTAAGAACAATGCAACTAAGAATAAAAAGCTAATTTAAAATAATAAAGAAAAAATGAATTGCTGCAATATTATATAACAATTATTATAAATGAAGCCTAATTTTAAGACCATTAAGATGTTTCTAATTGTGGCTTTTTTTCTTGAAAATAAAACCCATTTTCACATCAAGCTCATATTGCATGTTGTATGTCTAACCGTGGAGCAGCACATGAGCACGATGATGAAGGCCTCGATGACGCCGCCGATGCCCACCATCCAGGTCATCCTGAGAAACAGAATCACGCCCAGGATGTTCTGCAGGCAGGGCAGGTAGACGCCCATCAGCGTTCCCATCCGTGGAGCCTGGCAACACACACACACAGCAGCCTATTAGTACAAAGTCAATATCTGATTAGATCTGTTCCGTTGATCAGGTTCATGTTTTTTCATTTCGTCGTTCAGCAAACACAACACATGTTTTCATCTCTCGACTGTAAAAACAAGAATGCAACTGTTGATGTTCTAATGAGAGAGAATCCATGCAAAACCTGGAAATATCATGGAATATTAAACTGGATTTCCAAACCAGAATAATATTAATACATTACAAGTCATTGAAATCTATGTAGTCTGAGTAGATCTTATGTTGTGCCCAGATGTAAAAGATTTATTAGGCTAGAAAGAGCTCTTTTTAACTGCAACATCAATAAAATGATTTTTAAAAATCCTTGTCCTTGCAAATTATGGAAATGGAAAGTCATTGGTCAAGAGGTCTGGGAACTGTAAATCTCCTGCGCTCCAGACATAAATGTGACTGTGTGCTGTTACTTTATTAAGACTTCAGATGCGATTTTCACAAGTTGGACGATAAAAAAGGGAAACAAGAGATTTTTCACCAGATTAACAACACCCTAACAACCACTCAGAACACGATAACAACTATTTAGAACCATATCAACCATCCAGATCACCCTAGGAACTATTTTGAACATCATAGCAACCATCCACAACACCCTAGCAATCTAAGAAACTAGTCAGAACATCCTAGTAACCACTCAGAACATGCTAGCAACTAATTAGAACATTCTGTCAACCACACAGAACACCCTAGCAACTTTTCAAACAGCATCAACTATTTAAAACACCATATCAACAACCCAAAACACACTATCAACTATTCAGAACACCTTGGCAACTTCTCAGAACATCCAAAACAACCTATCAACTGTTCAGAATACCCTTGCAACTATTCAGAACACCCCAAACACCCTAGCAACTATTAAGAACACCCTAGCAACTATTCAGAACACCCAAAAACACCCTATCAACCACCCAGAACAACCTTTCAACTATTCAGAACACCCAAACACCCTATCAACCACCCAGAACAACCTTTCAACTATTCAGAACACCCAAACACCCTATCAACCACCCAGAACAACCTTTCAACTATTCAGAACACCCAAACACCCTCTCACCAACCCAGAAAAACCTAAAATATCAAATATTCAGAACACCCTTTCAACTATTCAGAACACACAGAACACCCTAGTAACTATTAAGAACACCTAGAACACCCTATCAATAACCCAGAACACCCTAGCAACTAATAAGAACACCCTAGCAACTATTCAGAACACCCAAACACTCTTGCAACTATTCAGAACACCAAAAACACCCTATCAACCACCCGGGAACACTCTAGCAACTATTAATAACACCCAAAACACCCTATCAACAACTCAGAACACCTAATCGACCACCCAGAAAATCCTACCAGCTATTCAGAACACCCTAGGAGCTATTCAGAATATCCTAGCAACTATTAAGAACCCCCTATGAACTATTTAGAACACCCTAGCAACTATTAAGGACAGCGAAAACACCCTATCAATAACCCAGAACAACCTATGAACTATTCAGAACACACTAGCAACTATTAAGAACACCTTAGCAACTATTCAGAACACCCATTTACTTTATCGACTATTCAGAACACCAAAACACCTTATCAACCACCCAGAACATCCTAGCAACTACCCAGAACACCCTATCAATCACCCAAATCCTATCAGCTATTCAGAATACCCTAGCAACTATTAAGAACACCCTAGCAACTACTCACATTGACTTCGAAAAAAATAAATATCCAGTTATTTTTATAATATATATCATGACATCGCATTGAGTCACATATGGTGCAGACTAGCAGAGCAGATTAAACTCTGTGATTAACATTACTGTAAATCAGTATGAGCACATGACCCTTCTCAACACCAACAAACATTCACTGTCATTGTGTTTGCTGTGTTTAGCACTCGTTTCAAGGGCTTTCAAAGATCAGTAAGAGCCAATGTGATATTCAGAGATTGAGTGAGCGTGTGTGTGTGTGTGGTCAGTAATTACTAACACACAGTGAGTAAAGGTCTGGCAGCTTGATAAATGGCGAGTAAGTGTGTGTCCATGTTCATGTCTATCAACACGGCATCCAAAAACACTCAAATACGTCCCGTCCCCGTTCAAGGACATTGTCAATGAAATGCAATTATCCCAGCGTCCAAAAAAGGTCAGACAGGCAAAGACGGTTCACCAGGCTGGACGGATCCACAGCGAATGAAAGCACTGTAAGGTACAGGATGACTGCACACACACACACACACACACACACACACACACACACACACACACACACACACACGTTTGTTTTTGTGAATTGTGGGGACATTCCATAGACGTAATGGTTTTTATACTGTACAAACGATATTTGCTATCACCCTACACCTTCCCTACACCTAAACCTAGCCCTCACAGGAGACTGTGCATATCTTTACATTCTCAAAAAAACGTATTCTGTATGATTTATAAGCCTTTTGAAAAGTGGGGACATGGGCAATGTCCTCATAAGTCACCCTCTCCTTGTAATACCTATGTCATACCCATGTTATTACACACATTTGTGTCCTGATATGTCACAAAAACAAACACACACACACACACACACACACACACACACACACACACTCAAGGTTTGTGAAAGCACTTTTCAATTCACACAGTTGATTAAATGTGGTCTAATGGGCATCTGAGTGAATCGCATGTGACCTTAAAACATGCACAGAATAACTAAGCAGTGTTCACAAACTCACGTTACTGTAAATACCATAAGAACGGTGTGCAACTAGACTTACATTCTCTGAAGGAAATAGGTTGTTGCTATGTGGTTGCTAGGTGGTCTTTGGTCCCTAAAAGACTTGTTGCCCGAGGAATTGTTTGCAGCGGTTTTATCGTCCAGCTGATAAAACTAATAAGTCTGAAGACAAAATTACATACAAAAGTGCATGCACTATTAAAAAATAACTCTATACTGTATTCTTAACAGCAGTCACGTTAAATTTGAATAAAAAAACTGGAAAAATTCCATAGAAATATTTTGTGAAAGACAGTGTAAATAAATTAAAAATAAAATAAAAAAAATGGTTAAACTAATTATCTAAATAATTTGATTGATATACATAAAATGTGATTTAGATAAATAAATAATAAATAAAATAATACAAATAAATAAAAAACTAATATAGATTTAATGATTAAAACAGAATTAAATAAAATGTAATAAATGTTTTTGTAATAAATATGAAACAGTAATAAATAATAATAATAATAATAAATATTAATAATACATCTAATAGTACAATATAGTAAGCAGGAAAAACAACACAATGATGTATCATAATTAGGGGTGGGCATAGATTAATTTTTTTAATCTACACTCTAAAAAGTGCTGGGTTAAAAAATAACCCAACCATAACCCAGCTGCTGGGTAACTATGGGACAGAACACGCGTTGGGTTGTTTTGACCCAAGTGCTGGGTTAAATCATTTGACCCAAAATGCTGGGTTGTTTATTTGACCCAACCAGTGGGTCAGATTAACTGTGTTGCTGGGTTAAAAACTACCTAAATATTGGGTTATTTGTTGTCTAATTGCCTTGCTACCTTTATATTTACCAATAATAATATATAAATCACAAAAGAATGTAAAATTATTATTGTTTTTCTGTAATACAGTTACACAACACAAAAAAAATGCATCTGTAAATGTCAATTTAATGAGTTTTCATATTTCTTTTTAATACAGTTTTCAAATAGGTGCAGCTGTCACACATTTTGTCCAACCCTTACAGACACAAATAACGGTTTTAGTAGATCAGTTTCTTTTAAACACAAAACTGTAAACAAGGCACACTATATTCATATTCTTTATGTCAACATTGCAGCAGCAGAACACTCAAAAATGAATTATTACCAAATTAGAATCATTCCAAACATTATGCCATTAAAACTTAGCCAAACAAAGAGTCCACCAGACAATTCTTACAATTTAAAACATGTTACAAGTGGCCAAGAAAAAAAACTTTTGCCCTCAAAAACTTCACACATGAAGACTTATGTCCATCAATATGATATACTGCAAGCTGGAGAAATTCCCAGGCAACAAGTCCGCTTCAATGGCATGGCCCGGAACAATGGCGATGGTCTAGAAATGTCGTTGTCTCATCCCAAGGCTCAAATCCACCATGTTGATCCCCACCTGTTAATTATACGGCATTTAGTCTTGCAACATAACTAACATTTTAAGTTAAGTGTATTTTATGAACATAAACATAGAGGCATGAAATAAATGCTCATTTTGCTTCTCAACTTTTCATACAGTTGTGGTCAAAATTATTAGAACACTAGTATTTTCACCAGCTAAATAAGGCTTTAAGTCAGTGATTTCTCTTTTGCTGTAGTGTGTCAGTAGGAAATATCGGTTTACATTTCCATTCATTTTGCCATTAATTGTGATAATCCAGTGACATTTTTGTTTGCACAACAGCCAGTGGTCCACACAGGATCTGATCTCATCATCATCCAGAAGAACTGTGACAGCGTCTCCAAGATGCTCCAAGAGACCTAACTGCAAAGCTACAGTACTGTTAAGAGTTTTAAGCACTTGTATAAAAATGTCATAAAATGATGCTGTCAAAAATAATGTCATAAATAAATGTTCTTTATCAGTTAACCTTGATTAACTAAATTAAATCAACATTTGGTTTGACCATCCTTTTGCGTTTAAAGCAGCTTTTGCCCTACAGTAGGTGCACTTGCACATAGTTTTTCAGGTAGCTTTGCAGGTAGGTCTCTTGAAGCATCTTGGAGACGTTGTCACAGTTCTTCTGGATTTAGTCTGTCTCAGTTTGTTCTGTTTCTTCATGTCATTCCAGACAGACTGGATGATGATGAGATCAGATCTCTGTGTGGAGGATTGGCTGTTGTGCAAACAAAAACCTCACTGGATACACAATTAAAGGCAAAATGAATGTTTGGAAATGTAAACTGATATTTCTTACTGACACACTACAGCAAAAGATAACAAACACTGACTTAAAATATTTTTTTAGCTGGTGAAAATACTACTGTTATAATAATTTTGGCCACCACTGTGTTTATATATATATACACCCTTATTAGAGCAGAAAACGTAAAACAAAACTTACAGGTTGTACGTCAATGAATGGCCTCCTGGATTCCGTGGTTGTGGGTCTGAAGACCTTTTATCCAGAGTGGGCAGGACTTTGAAAGCACTTTCCCCTTTAGCATCTAAACCATAGGAATAATATGCAAACTGTGAGACATATTTTATAATCAAAACAACAAACTGAAACACTTTCATATGAAGATTTCTTCATTCCTTTAAATAATGCAAATTAATTCCCACCCTCATTCAACTACTGCAGGTTAAGTTTAGGTATGGGGTCAGATTCAGGGATGTAGAATATGCTCATGCAGAATAAGGCATCAGTTTGTGCTTCATAAGTACTAATTGACAGCCAATATACAAGCTAATAAGCAACTAGTTAAGTGTTACTGTACCATTGTATTTACCAGTTGATGTGTGTCAAATACAGTTGCATATGTTTTTTATAGATTGACATATTATAAGAAAAAGCTTACCTTAAGTCATGTCACCTTATCCCTTGCTGAGCACTCGCAAGAATTAGGTCTGCAACTGTAGCCCAGTCTTCAAAAAGTCTGCCTCTGGATATAGCTTCCTAAAGTCTTGTGAAATCTGATAAAATCTGAAAAACAAATGTGGTTCAATAAGTTTAAGGTTTATACTGGTCTCCTAGTTTGTAATGCAACACAGGCATTCACTAAAATGTCGTTCACATGCCGCGCCTAAAAACGCGTGAAAACGCAAGACGCGTCGCTTTCTCATTCTTTCCAAAACGCAGCTTGCTCTCACATGGCGTCTGCCGTTGCTAAGCAACCATGTCCCGTGCCTGGAAACAACGAGCTTCCATTATGAGCGTATATAGGCATCTACATCTGAAATAACAAACTTCAGTGCGCAAAAAACACGACATGTGAACGTCCGCATACACCACGAGAGATTAAGTCTAACTTTACATACTGTAGCTAAGACAACATTACATTTAAGTAATAAACAATAGTACATACCAGTCATATTGTGGTTTAACATTATTAAAGTAAGGGACATAGCGTTTTAGCTAATGCAGATAAGTTACCTCAAGGAAAAAAGCGCGAAAATGCTCAACATAAAACATATGGATCTATCGTTGGATTCGGCACGTCGCAGACATTTACTTGAAAAAACATGCCCTTAAAAGATAAATTTTTGTATGGAATTATCTAATTTTGACAAAACATTACAAAGCCATACAGTATGCAGACAGTAAAGGAACTTACCCCCGTATTTCTGACCTACTCTTTCCATAAGGCGTTAAAATAAAGGCCATGTGTATACTGTAAGTTATACAAATAACACTACACACACACACACACACACACACACACACACACACACACACACACACACACACACACACACACACACACTTTATATAACAATAAAGCGATTGTTGAGGCAAAAAAGTACATCGCTAGGGCTAGGCTGCTTAAGTTACAACGTTCGTCATTCACGGAATAAAATGCCAACCCCGCACAGCGACATATCAAATATTGCATTAAACAGTGAAATCAGTGTGCTCTAAAACACAACTTATTAAAAATAAAGGTAAATAATGATATAATCATATTAATTTACCTTATAATCCTGCTTGCTGCGAGGTGCGTGACCGCCTGGCGAGGAGACGAGTGAAGAATCCAGAATGTTCGATGTAGTGAAAAAAATAAACAAACCGGTTGGGTCAAAATAACCCAACCCAGGTGTTCATAGTGAAAGAACCCCTTATAGTCCATTAGACCCAGCATGATCAACCCAACTGTGTGTTTACAGTGCTTCAAACAACCCAACATTTTGACCCAGCACAATTAACCCAGCAATGTGTTTACAAAAATAACCCAGCACTTTTTAGAGTGTAGATCAGTGGTTCTCAACCTTTTTTGGGCCAGAGCCCCCCTACCCATTATTCAGGTCCCTCACCGCCCCCCATCAAATAAATCATAGTCTAATTGTCCTCACTAAATAT
>NC_133372.1:43922393-44000891 GCF_049309525.1 Garra rufa
TAAACTCTACTTTACTATATTTTCACAATTTTTAGAATATTTCAAAGTTTGCTTACAAATACCTTAAAGAAAACTAAGTACAACACTAAAAGTTGGGATGTTTTGTAAAATGATAAAATCTATGATTTGTTAATTCTATTTAACTTTTATTTAATTGACAACATTACAAAGAAAAGATTTCCAAAGTTTTCACTGTATTTTATTAAATATAAACATTTTTTTTAAGAAACAAAAGTGCAACACACTGCCAAACAATTGGGACAGAAGAAAAATAAAAGTGAAAAGGTTATAGAATAAGCTAAACTGTTTTGAAACAGTTGACAGGAGGCAGGTGAATTGATAATAGGTGAGGGGATCATCTTTGGGTATAAAAGGAGCTTCTCAGTCTTTGCAAACAAAGCTAGATTGTGGCTCAAAATTTGTTTATATTAACAAAAATATGTTGGCCAGTGTAAACATTGGAATTTGTTTCTTTGTACTTCAGTCAATTAAATAAATGTTAAAGAGAACAAATTACCTATTCTTGATTTTATGGCATTCAGCATGATTTCTGAAAGATCATGTGACACTGAAAGCTAGAGTAATGAAGCTTAGCATAAGAGGAAAACACATTTTAAAATATATTCAATTAAAAAGCTTTTTTTAATGGTATTTTTTTTAAACAAACAAATGCAACCTTTTTTATTTATCCATTAAAAATCGTATTTGCCTTTTTTAATAGTAATGTATATTTTATTTATAATACTTAGGTTACATGCTTTTAAAATAAGCCTATCTAAACCCATAACACAGCCCACATTAACAGTGGCGGAGCCAGAGGGGTGTCCGGGGTGGCACTGGACACCCCTGACATCCGATTGGCCACCCCGGGTGCCACCCCAAAATTTTATTTGCTGCTGGCAGTACCTGATGCTGATTGACATCTCATTTGTCTAAAGAAGTTTTAGAATTTTGCCGGTAACGCTGCTTAAGCCATTTCCAAATGAAGACGAGCCAAAGACATGAGCATCAATGTAAGACGAATAATAAAACATAATTTTTTAAATACCGTACGTTTTATAGTTTATCATAAGGTTTGTTTGCTGGGTAACGTTTATTATCCGTTGTGTAAATTAACTAGGCAACGACGACATCAGTTAACTTAATGAGATTAGAGAGATCAATTCACACTTTAGACAGTTAACGCTATACTTCATCTGTGCTATGGTATTATATGTACATACCATGCAGCCATACCATGTGTACAGGGCTCGAAATTGCGACCGTTTTGTCGCATATGCTCCCAAAATCTAATTATATTTTATGCAAGAGTGAGAAATTGTTGTGGTGCAACTTGGTTTCATTTCTTTACAAAACTTTCGGTAGCCTAACTACAGCAGAGTGCTGTGAGCTGATGCAGTGACAGGTTGCTGTTCGCTCCAACATAACATAACCATTTGAACTTAATCTATTTTTACATTTTAAGTATCAGTCAAAATATAGGCTTCTGTACAACGCGCCATACATCCGCATCATATGATAACTCAGCGGGAGACGTAATTTTCTCTGGGGACACGTTTTTCAAAATCCCGTTTGTGTCCTCCCACTTTCAAATGGTTTTGTTAAAGTAATCTCTTGTATTGTAAAATGCACGCTCAGCGCTGCTGAGAGTTTCGCGCGATCATTAAAACGAAACCAAAACGCGCACCGCATTCAAAAGCAATCTTGAAAGATTCGGTCTCTATTTGCACATTGAATATTGAAAGAGTAGCCTACTTTGATTATGCTGCATTTATTCTACACGACTAAGAAAGAACTGTGTCGTTTATTTTTGTCATTTATAATAGGCCTATATTTTGTTATTTATGTAGATTCTTAAAAAATGCAGTGGTTGTCTCAAATTTAAATGGCTGTACCTATAAATGGCTTCTTGTCCCTTGCTTAAGGCATAAAATAAATATGTAAAAAAGGCTTTCAGAATCAGCCCATTTGCTTGTAAAACATCGGCAATCAGAATAGACCATGAAGAATCAATATCGGTGCATTACTAAAAAAGAAATTGGGTGCTCCTATTTTATTTATTTATTTATTTATTTATTTATTTATTTATTTATTTATTTATTGGTAAAAAGTGAAAAAGTGAATTTTGTGCCCTGTATATAAGTTATTATATTTAATTAACAATGTTATTTGGACTTTGTAAAATGTCTCTTGTTACACCAGTGAGCAATGCAACTTGCGAGAGAAGCTATTCTGCGTTAAAACTTATTAAAACCCAACTTAAAGTCACCTAGGGATTCTCAGTGTTGAGTCAAGGAGGGCACGCTCCCTCAACATGGATGAATTTGTGAAACGTTTTGCCAGTTCTCATCAGAACAGCAGAATTATGTGGTTTTAAACATAACTAGGATAAGTTTGTAAGTGATGACTAAAATTGTGTTTTTGTTTTCAAATCCGGGTTTGATGTAGGCCTAAGCTCTAAGTGCAGTATTTTTTGTTTAGTTGTTTTTTCTTTATGCTAATGTTTTTGTAAATGAACTCAGCATTATTTTTGCAAATAAAACTTTAGAATTCCTTAATTTATTATTTCAACTTTATGAGTAGAGTTCGTGTGTGAGGACCCCCTGAAATAGCAGTGGCCACCCCCTGGCCACCCCATGTAAAAAATTCTAGCTCCGCCACTGCACATTAACCCATACATAATTTTATTTCAAATATGAGTCACACTGAGTCCGAATATTTCGTCCGAATTTTTCGCACGTTCAAAAATAAATACCTCATGTAATGTTAATCACACTTGCACACTGCCTCCTTAATTTTCGTCCATCATAAAAAAAAAAAAAATTCGGATCGGGTTTGATTTTTTTTTTTTTTTTTTCCGCATCTGTAGCAAGCATTTTGAGAGGTGTTTTGACAGTTCAGAGCCACCGTACAACAAGAGAACGCCAAAATCCAGAATTGCGTCTGTTAAATTCATTCACCTTGTCCCGCAGCACAAAGCACTGTGGTCATTGTACGCTGAGTTCCCAAATAAATTAGTGGTCTTCTTTAATATGTGGCTACAGTAATGCTAGCAAAGCATTACAGATTACTGACATCCTGAAATAAACTTTGAATCACCCGGGATAATCCCGCAGTTTATTAATAAGGAGGTGCGCCTTAAAAGTATTCCCTCATTCCTCTGTATCTGTTTCTCTTTTTAAGAAGAGAGCGGACAACAACATCGTTCTATTTCGTGTTGTTTTGCGTTTTTTCACAACGGATGAATTAATAGCCATCGGACTTTCTGTGTGTGACGAATTTTTAGGATTAAGAATACGAAAAAACGCACAATTTTCAGACTCATGCCTTTAACACTGCTACACTGGCCGCGAATGGCGCAACAAATTGCGTTAAAGCACATAGATCCCGTTATAATCTGTCATTCAGTAACTCAGCTCGTGCGCTACAGTAAACGCATTCCGTGCGCTTATGCTGCAGACAAGTTGACAAATAGATATAGAAAGTGCGCTTTGATGCATCCAGTGTAGAAATGGCATTAGGATGTGGCAGACCGTTTTCTTCTGCAAGTTTCAGCTCAAACATATTCGGTTTAAACTCGTTTTAATCAAACGCCCCCCAAAACCACCTCAGCGCCCCCCTTTCAAAATTATTGCCTTCAGCGCCCCCCGATGCTCTCCCAACGCCCCCTGGGGGGCGGTACCGCCCCCGTTGAGAAACACTGATCTAGATTAATCTAGATTAAATCTTGGAATTAATCTAGATTAATCTAGATTAAAATGGCTAATTTGAATTCTGCTGAAGGCATTTTCAGAATATGTGTGCTACCCAAATAATGACTAAAAGTAAGTCTTCGAGAACGGGCCAGGTGGCGCATTAGATCAGGCGCTCATCTCCTGTTTCCAAAATGCATCACAAACTGCTTGACAATTGCATTTACAACATAATTAATTACCTATACAAACTTGTGTAACCAAGTACTTCTGCGCGAAAGGCTGCACGACGTGCGCGTTGCCGTTAAATACACAGACGCGCACGGGCATGGATTTCTGCGTACATAGTCTTCGATTAAACTGCGTTGCTTTTAGAAGCGTCAATTCAGTTGTTGCATATAGTTTAATATCTTTATTTCGGCATTATCAAAGTAAATTATAACTCAAACTTGAGATTTTACTGGGGCACAGCAGATTTTCACTGGGACACGTGCCCCAGTAAAAAGGGTCTAGCAACGCACGCACCTGCCCTGAAGCGGCTTCATAGCTGCATCCATGTTTGCACGTCTCATTTGATGTGGTAATTTCACAGAAGTTGAAGACTCGTTCTCGCCCCCTACAGTGCAATTCGACTAGGTATACGTCATCCGCGCTAAAATATCAAGGTGAAAGTCATCATAGCTTACGTAGTTTAGACCCAGCTCCCAACCCAACTTTGAGAATAGATTAACGGCGATATTTTTTTTATCGCCCGATAAGAGTCTCACGTTAACGCAGCACGTTAACGCCGATAACGGCCAACCACTAATCATAATATAAACAGAATATTTTACAAATAATATATTACACATTTTTAATCTTAGTAATAATAATAATCTTAGTGTTTCAGAGTTTTAATCTTTTATACATTAAAACACACAGCTGCCTTCTAAATTTTAGTATGATCATATTTTGGGTTAATTGTATTCTAAATTATTAAAGCCCCTTGATATTGCTGACTTCATCTGTAAAATGATACAAAAACATGATCAATAAACAGATTTATTATTAATCAAACTATCAAAAGTACTTCTTTTTGCTTTTTGAAGATGGTATTCTTCAAAGTACCTTGGATTATATATTTATGGTCATTGTAATGCTGATATTGTAGATATATAAACATCCAACTAAGCACACATGCTTTTATATCTGCTATCTTACGGCGGCTTTGAACTATATGTTTTATAAATTAGTGTTAATTACAGTAATTGTTGTTAACTATTATATTTGGGAGACAATCTGACATGCTGAATGGAGCAAAGACAATGAGAACCACAGAGAGAAAAGACGCTTCCCTCCGGCATATTTTTAACTTTTATAACAGACTGAGAATAGGGCCCTTCAGATGGGACACACACACTGTCACAATTTAGCAGGATGAGGAGTGAAGCTGATGAGACAGGAACCGGAGTAAAATAACAGTGATATTTATTCAAGAAAACAACGAAGAACATGGAGCAAAACCAACAGAAGTAACGATAACGACGGACACTGGGGTGTGAACTGACACACTTAAATACACAGAAAACAAGGCGTGGTTACAAACGAGATAACAGGATGACGAGGGGGAAATACAAATATGGGCAAGACTAAACCAACGCCCGATAAGCAAAACCAAAAGGGGAGACAGACTAAACCATATGAATGGGAAACATGTGGGGAAAACCACTAGGAAAAACAAGACAAACTAGACAAGAATCCTGACACACACACACACACACACACACACACACACACACACACCAGAACAAGTCATCCGTGTGCTCGAAGCGACAGCAGATGGCAAACTGGGAAACAAGACTTTTGATTTAATTAACCTGAAATAAATAAGAAGGCCTGAATAATGCATGCCATTAAATTCAATATCAGCCATGCAAATGCGCAATTCTGTGTGGGATAATTTGATTTCTGAAGCAAGGATTAATTTCAGTATTAATGTAATCTAATATAATGTGGCTTTATGCATCACGTCAAAACAACGGCAATAATTACATACTACGATAAGGTCCCAAATTAAGTGAACCTCACACCTCTGAAAAATATACATACAAGAATTAGTTCTAAAAAACTTTTAGAAGTTTTTATAAAATCTGTATTTATGTAACACATAAGAAAATAATACAAATATTATTTTTTTAAAATAACTTTAATTACAAATTATTTTAATTAATAATAATTAATTAATTACAATAATATAACATAATAATAATAAACTATTAAGCTGATATAACTCATAAGTCTGAAGACAAAATTGCCTAAAAAGTGCATGCATTATTAAAAAATAACTCTCTATACTGTATTCTTAACAGCAGTCACATTAAATTTGAATGGAAAAATTTGGAAAAATTCCCTAGAAATATTTAGTGAAAGACAGTTAAAATAAATAAATAATACAAATAAGGTTAAACGAATTAACTAAATAATTTGATATATCTAAATAATTTAATTAATATACATAAAACGTGATTTATACAAATAAGTAATAAATTAATAAACTTAATAAATAAATAACCAACATTAGATAATAAATAAAAATAAATATAATAATACACTAAATAGCTAATAAATAAATAACATAATTAATAAAACAAATATAGGTTCAATGATTAAAATATAATTAAATAAAATGTTATTTAAACAAACACACAAATGCATTTAACATATATTACAAATATTCTTTTTTAAAATAACTTGAATTATAAATTATTTTAATTAATATTAATTAATTAATTACAATAATATAAATATAATAATAATAAACAATACTTAGCTTATATTTTAATACTTGCATAAGGTTATATCCTTAAAAAAATATAATGCATAATGCATATATTGAGTTCTGAAGCATTATATTTTTTAAATCATATAACCATAGATAGATATGTATTTTATTGCATCATACAAGTGCTTACAGGTATACATAAGGGATAATGCAGCATTACAAATCCTTTACAAAACGTTATATACAGATATAAAGTGTAACTAAATATTTTAAGGTGCATCTAGACCAAATACAAATGGTTTATGGCATAGAGGAATCAAATAGAATACACTGATGTGTTCTACAGATGTTTAGTTATGATTAATTTGGTTACTGTTTTCAGACAGACTCAGATCAATATCCACAGATACTTGAACAAACTACAAATCAAAGCGAATATGGGTTGAAGCACATCTCTGGACCAGTGAGACTCAGAAGGAAACTCTAAAGCACCCTTGAGGTTCATTACCACCACAAAAACATTTGGAATAACATGCAATGCAATGCTTGCAACATGTTGGAAAAGCATTACAAGTATGATTTTGGCTTTAAAAAATATTTTAAATGCAAACCTCAACTTAGTATAAAGTACCATAGACAAGATTTGGACTTTGCAAAACTGGAAACTAAAACTTCTCTATATACTTCAATTCTAATAAACTTTGAGATTTTTATTTTTTATTTTTATGATTTATCATTACCTTTAAATAACCATTTAACCAAAAAATGATGGGGTATTTTCTGTAAAGTCTATTTTACTTCTGTTATAACATGCAAATGTTGCCCATATTTAATATAATTATGTTCTGTAAAAAAAAAAAAAAAAAAAAAAACATAAATAAAAAATAGAAATGTTTCTATTATAACACTAGCAGTATTTCAGTATTTCATTGATGCACTATTATAGTTTTTCAAAAATATTTAGAATTAATTATTTATATTTTCTGTTTTATAATTTTACATTTAGTTAAAAATTGTACTATATATATATATATATATATACACACACACACACACACACACACACACACACACACACACACACACACACACACACACACACACACACACACACACACACACACACACATATATATATATATAATAAAAAATGCAAAAAAAAACCTAACAAAAAAAAAAAACAAATGCCATAAATAAATAAATGAAATTAATAAAAGTGCAATATAATGGTGGTGTATATATTTTTATTAATTAAAAAACAAATTAAATAAAAAAATGATAAAGCAAACAAAATTACTAAAACTTTCAATTTAAATGACAATAGAAAATATAAGTAAAATAATACAATATATCAGTAATTCTAAAATAACACAGCTATAGTGAATGGACGTTTAAAATAAATCTTCATATTATGGTGTGTTATGTCATGTGATGTGATGTTATTATTATATAACTCATATTTTATGAATTAGTTAATTAATTAAATATTTTTGGGGGGTTGGGGCAGACAACAAAATTACTAAAACTTTACATTTACCTAAAAACCAAAAATATACAAAATAGAATCATGCAGAATATTAGTACATTAAATAGTACATTATTATCTGTGAAGTCATATGATAATGTAATTTTCAGTAATGCTGAGATTGTTTTACCAGGTGCTCTGCTGATAATAATAAACAGTTATTTCTCTAGATGTTTGAGAGCATATCAAATACATTACACTTATATAACACATTTTACGTTTTACTTTTGCATATTTTATCATACTTCAGTTAATGTTTAGTTTAATTTAAGTCACTTTTTTAATGGATTTAGTTTCAGTGTCTGTTAACACTAATAACTCTATCCTGTAGTTGTTGATCTTTTAAAGGAGTCCCTCATTCTCTCACCATGAGGTCCAGACACTTCAAACCCACGAGTAGCACTCGTCCTGAACACCACAGTGAATCCAGGCGAAGAAAAGCCGATCTTTGTCATTTTGACATCCTTCTCCTCATGCTAATGCATGGCACCTCTTGCCTGATGTCAGATGAATACTAATCAGATTTACTGTCTGTGCCCTGCAGTGTTGGCCTGCGCTCGCATCTCAATAATGTCTTTCTTTCTCACAATCGTTTTCCAGCTTTTGACTTGATGACAGTCAAAGAATTATTTCTGCATATTTATTCCTTTTATGACAGAATTTGCATAAAACTGGACACTAGGATTTAGAGCCACACCGCCAGAACCAGAACTTAAATGAGTTTAAATCAAATTCAAAAGTTATTTGTCACACAGACACAAACACACATAGTATGCATAGTGTGACATGCAGTGAAATGTTTTTTGACCTTCAGTGCATAGAATAAAAATTAACATAGAAATGAAATTGGAATAAATGTACAAAACGTCAGAACAGAAATAATAAATTGACTCAAATTAGAAATATTTTAAAACACAATGTAAAAAGAAAAAACTATATATGTGACCCTGGACCTCAAAACCAGTCTTAAGTAGCACAGTATATTTGTAGCAGTAGCCAAAAATACATTGTATGGGTCAAAATTATTGATATTTCTTTTATGCTCAAAATAATTATGATATTAAGTAAAGATCATGTTCCATGAAGATGTTTCATAAATTTCCTACTATAAATATGGAAATAAATATAAATGCATATTACTAATCAAAAAATACATTGACATTTGTGACCCTGGACCACAAAACCAGTCATAAGGTTAAATTTTACAAAACTGAGATGTATACATCACATGGAAGCTCAATAAATATGCTTTCTATTGATATATGGTTTGTTAGGATAGGACAATATTTGGCCGAGATACATCTATTTGAATATCTGAAATCTAAGGGTGCAAAAAAATAAAAATACTGAGAAAATCACCTTCAAAGTTGTCCAAATTAAGTTCTTAACAATGCATATTACTAATCAAAAATTACATTTTGATATATTTATAGTAGGAATTTTACAAAAAATCTTCATGGAACATGATCTTTACTTAATTTCCTAATGATTTTTGGCATAAAAGAAAAATCAATAATTTTGACCCATACAAAGTATTTTTGGCTATTGCTACAAACATACCCCAGCGACTTAAGACTGGTTTTGTGGTCCAGGGTCACATTTACTAAATATCTTCATGGAACATGATCTTTACTTAATATCCTAATGATTTTTGGCATAAAAGAAAAATTGATCATTTTGACTCATAATGCATTGTTGGCTATTGCTACAAATATATTCGTGCTACTTAAGACCAAGGTCACATTTATGAAAACCTTTATTATGCAGTATATAACACTATTTAGTAAATAGTAGTTAATAGTACATTAGAGTGCTTTCTAATGCTATATGACAACTGAAATGAAGCCAAATGATTGTGCAGAAAGGTCAAGGCTGCTCATATATCTGTTTCATTGATAAAATGTGTGCCAAGGTAAGATTATGCCTCACTTCTCGCAATAACAATACAGCTGTGCTCTTTCAAAGGATGTTCCACTCCATTCCCTGCTTCAGCATCCATGAATAACAGCCAAACACAATAAAAGATACTTCTGACTACAACAAAACCTCCTCTCTCATTTACTTTCATTGCTTCTTTCTAATTCAGAGAGTTTGCGGCTCATGAGGCGAGGAGCGAGCGAGACGTGTCCTATCAGTAATTAGGAATAAAAACATGCTGTCGCCACAGAAACACTCGCTGAGTTGGAGTTTGGGGTCAGGATTTAATATCAGACGCATAATTAACGAAACAAGATACAGAAACAGAACAGTCTGCCATACGCTCTCAAACATCTCGAGAAATTACTGTATATTATTATCGACAGAGCAGCTGGTAAAACAATCTCAGCATTACTGAAAATTACATTATCAGATGGCTTCATATATAATAAAAAATATTAATTTACTACGTAAATATTTTGCATGATTTTGTTTTGTATATTTCCGGTTTTGTAATGTAATGTAAGGTTTTAGTGATTTTGTTGCCCCCCTCTCCCAGTTTATTTGTTTATTTATTTATTTAGAGTTCATATATAATAATGAATTATAATATAATATAATATAATACAATATAATATGTGACCCTGGACCACAAAACCAGTCATAAGGGTCCATTTTTGGAAAAATTGAGATTTATACATCATCTGAAAGCTAAATAAATAAGCCATCATATATTTGGCCGAGATACAACTATTTGAAAATGAAAACATTGAGAAAATCGTCTTTAAAGTTGTCCAAATGAACTTCTTAGCAATACATATTACTAAGCAAAAATATTGATATATTAATGGTAGCATGTTTACAAAATCTCTTCATGGAACATGATCTTTACTTAATATCCTAATGATTTTTGGTATAAAAAAGAAATCAATTATTGAATAAAAATCAATAATTTTGACCCATTCAATGTATTTTCGTGGTCCAGGGTCACATAACATAATATAATATAACATAATATAATATAATATAATATAATATAATATAATATAATATAATATAATATAATATAATATAATATAATATAATATAATATAATAATTAAATGTATTTTAGCAAATGTTCATTCACCTGTAGCTATTATTTTAATATCGCACTGTGCTTTTGTTAATTTTTTGTATGATTTTACTTTTATATTTACATTTAAACTGAATGTTTTATTTTTGCTGTTTGTTTTTGTCATTTTTAACTAATTTGTTTTTTTGTTTTTTTTTTTATAAAAAAATATATGCAAATATATAATATAATATAATATAATATAATATAATATAATATAATATAATTTTACAAAATGCTTTGGTATTTTCAAATATTTTACTACCAACGTTTTTGTCAACAATTGCTTTTCAAAAGCTTTCTGTTGGCTTCTGTTTCTTCTTTGCCCTACCTATAGATCATCCTATAGGACAAAAAGAAATGCTTTACTTTGTTGGATGAGTTTCATGCGTGCATGTGAAAGCACTGTTGGGAATAGTCCTCAACATGAACATGAACTCTCACAGAAGTCAATAAAGGAAAGGATTTTCTCATTAAAAGTTTGAGGTTGCCTTCAGTTTGAATGCAGGAACACATTTACACACAGAACTCCAACAGGAACACCATAAACCTGAAGGAAACCTGTCGTACCCTTTGCAATCTGAACAGACAAGCCTGTAAGCGGCACTCTTAAACCTCTGAGAATGATGAGAATTTAAATGAAGCGCTCTTCACCTTCTGAAGATTACCAACACAATTATGTGACAGCTTTTGGAAGTTTAGACCTGCACAACACAGTCATTTATCTAACAAAAAGAACAAAATATTACTGTTTTTGTCTTTGATTGCTTAAGCAAGCAATTACTGTATTGAAGAAAAAACCCCAGACATGTACTTTGAGACTCTATTGACTGAGCCAATAAGAAATGATCTGGCAACCAGTCAAGACAACACAGCAACTGCATAGAAACACATTAATAACCAATCAGAATGCCTTAGCAACCACATAGCAACAGCCTGGCATCCAATCACAACATCTTTTGGGGTTTTCTGACTTTGGCTAGTAAACAACAAATTTCAGTTCTTATTTTCATTTTAGGCTAAGTTTTAGTGTTGTTGTGCTTTTGTCATTTCATTTTTTTATGCCTTTAAAAAAAAAAAAAAAAATTCTATGCACCTATAATTTATTTTTATTTCCATTTTAGTAATGAGTTTTTATTGTTTTAGTTTTAGTTAACAATAAGACTGCTAGCAAACAGCCTAAATACCTTTTGCGATCACATAGCATAACCTGGCAACATGAAAATATGACAGCAAGTTTTTTTTTTTTTAGCATATCATAGTTTCAATTGAAATTATTCAACCCCCTTCACCTGCAAGACATTTTGCTGCTAAGAACAAACTTTTATGAAATTAATTAAAGGCATCAGTAAACTATCAGAGAAAGCTCATTAATAGACATTTGAGTAATTCTGAGAACGTAAATTGATGAATAATGAAAAAAAAAAACCCTGAATTGGTTCTAAACGTTCATGTTCAAAATTATTCAACCCCTAAAACCCCCTGTGACTGATCCCTGAACCAAGCTTCAGTAGATTTGGATGTTTACTTTGGGATGATTGTCCTGCAGGAAAGCCCGTTTATCATTAGCTTTAATATTTGCACCAGAGGCGTCACAGTTCTTGATAAAATGGCCTCATACTTTAAAGAATCCATGACGTCCTTCGCTGGTCAGGCTGGTTTTATCTGGTCTGCAGGTTGGTTTTAGAGGGGTTTGGCCAATTTCTCAGTCTGGCCAGGCTGGTCTTAGCTGGTCACGCTGGTCATAGCTGGTCAGCAGGCTGATTTTAGAGGAGTATTCGCCACTTGATCAGTCTGGCCAGGCTGGTCAGGCTGGTCATAGCTGGTCAGCAGGCTGGTTTTAGAGGGGTTTGGCCAATTTCTCAGTCTGGCCAGGCTGGTCAGGCTGGTTTTATCTGGTCTGCAGGCTGGTTTTAGAGGGGTTTTGGCCACTTTCTCAGTCTGGCCAGGCTGGTCTTAGCTGGTTTTAGCTGGTCAGCAGGCTGGTTTTAGAGGGGTTTGGCCAATTTCTCAGTCTAGCCAGGCTGGTCAGGCTGGTTTTATCTGGTCTGAAGGCTGGTTTTAGAGGGGTTTTGGCCACTTTCTCAGTCTGGCCAGGCTGGTCTTAGCTGGTCTGCAGGCTGGTTTTAGAGGGGTTTGGCCAATTTCTCAGTCTAGCCAGGCTGGTCAGGCTGGTTTTATCTGGTCTGAAGGCTGGTTTTAGAGGGGTTTTGGCCACTTTCTCAGTCTGGCCAGGCTGGTCTTAGCTGGTTTTAGCTGGTCAGCAGGCTGGTTTTAGAGGGGTTTTGGCCACTTTCTCAGGCTGGTCAGGCTGGTTTTATCTGGTCTGCAGGCTGGTTTTAGAGGGGTTTGGCCAATTTCTCAGTCTGGCCAGGCTGGTCTTAGCTGGTCAGACTGGTCTTAGCTGGTCAGACTGGTCTTAGCTGGTCATAGCTGGTCAGCAGGCTGGTTTTAGAGGGGTTTTGGCCACTTTCTCAGTCTGGCCAGGCTGGTCTTAGCTGGTCAGACTGGTCTTAGCTGGTCATAGCTGGTCAGCAGGCTGGTTTTAGAGGGGTTTTGGCCACTTTCTCAGCCTGGTCAGGCTGGGAGACCAGCTAAAACCTGCTACTTCCAGCTTAAACCAGCTGTTTTTTCAGCAGGGAACTGTATGCTGTTCACATTATCAACATTTACAAAGCTACTTCAAAGAACAGCATGATACTTTATTTGTATGAGATATCTGTCTGGGATATTTCTGTATCTGGCAGGCTCAGGGTGTGTCATTGAGTGAAAAGTGTGGCGTCGACACCATGCGGGCTGAAACGAGTCTCATTATGGAAGCTGCGGTGGTGTGTCGAGTGAGTGTGAACGTCTGAATCAACAGCTTTGGCAGCGGTCACTCTTCAGAGGCCAATAGACTCCATCAGACTCCAGCTGGAGCAGGTGTGTAATCAAACCTCGTTCGTCCCGAGAGTGTGTGTGTGTATATGTGTGTTTATGATTTCCCACAGGCTGCTTCCAGCCGGCGAGAATCTCAGGTAAAGGCAGCAGAGAGCAGATGCCCAGCGGTCTCCTGGGAGGGCCGTCGCAGGACCCTGACTGTGAGCCTCAGGTGTCTCGCTCCCACTGCGGATATTGACAGCTGCTCCGGCTATAAAAGCGCCGCGGACAGCACAGTGCCCAGTGTGTTCGGCGCCACCTGCCCAGCTGCAGCGACAACATGTGAAACCGGTAGATAATGGATTCCTCTTTAGGAATGACAGAGCAGTTTTCAACAACTGATCTTTTGAAAACTTGAAAAGTGGCTGACTTTAAAGAGACAGTGCACCCAAAAATGAAAGTCGTGGCATCATTTACTCATCCTCATGTCAATGCAAACATGCATGACTTACTTCTTTTCTGACGCCCAAAAGTAGATATTCTAAAGCAGCTCTGTTCGGCTGACCAAAATATTTAAAAGTTACATTTTTAGGCTGGTCTCCCTCAGCGGTCTGACAGCCTTCCTCAATGTCAAAATGATTGAGATAGCCAATCAAATCAAAGTGAGCGGGGTTTACTGTTCACAGAATCAGAGTACGAATCCCAACACAAAGCTTCAGTTTTAAGATGAAAGTAGCAAATCATTCAATATTTGACAACAGTACTATCCAGTAATATCCAGACTACTACTTTTTTCTCAAATATGCCCGTTTTGAAATTAAAATCTGGTATCATTTATGTGTCTTATGTAATTCCTAACCAATTGTGATAAGAGAAGAAAAGTTTTGCATTTTTTACATATTAGGCATAGAAATAAAAGTGCATGTGTGCATATTTTACAATATTATTTGTAAATAGCTTTTAAAAATTATTACTTCCCAACTAGACCTAGAATTAGACTTAGAATTAGAATTTCATTCACTGTTCGATTTCTTTGTATTTTACGCAAAAAAAAATAGATTGACTTTCATTCTATGGACAAAAACACTGAGACGTAGCAAAATATGAATGAACTTAGAAGTCATACAGGTTTGAAATAAAATCATATTTAAAACTTGCTAACATGTGTCCCTCAAACTTCTTTTTCAACAATTTTATTTTAAAATAAACAGGTTTCAAAATTACGTACTTCAGTTTTGGGTCTATTAATATCTCTAATGCTAAATTATCCATATTTAAGACATTGCATGTATTAATTTACACTTACTTGATCACAGTAAGGCCAAAAATGAGCATTAGAAACAAATTTTTGTTTTTATATTTTCAAAAGAGTATATTCTGCTCACCAATGCTGTATTTATTTAATAACACAGTAAAAACAGTAATATTGTGGAATATTATTGCAATTCAAAATAACTATTCTCTACTGTAATATATTGTAAAATGTAATTTATTCCTGTGATATAAAGATGAATTTTCAGCATCATTACTCCAGTCTTCAGTGTCACATGGCCCTTCAGAAATCATTCTAATATGCTGATTTGCTGCTCAATAAATATTTACTATTATTTTCACCCCCGGTTTCACAGACAAGGCTTAAGCCTAGTCCTAGACTAAAATGTAAGTCTGAGCTGTTTCAACTGAAAGAAACTTGCACTGACTGATCTAAAAATATATCGGTGCCTTTGTTTTGTCTCAAGATGCACACCAGTTATGTTTTTTTTCTAAGCATGTTTACAAAAATGATTTAAATATTGCAATTGAACTATCTGCTACTCCTGGCTTAGTCTAAGCCCTGTCTGTGAAACCGGGCCTCAATGTCTAAACAGTAGCTGCTTCATATTTTCATGGAAACTTTGATGCATTTTATATTTCAGTATTCTTTGATGAATAGAAAGTTCTAAAGAACAGCATTTATTTGAAATAGAAATCCATTGTAACGTTATAAATGTCTTTACTGTCACTTTCGATCAATTTAATGCATCCTTGCTGAATAAAAGTATGAATTTCCTTCTTAGTGTGTTTTTGCATTCCTCTGGCAGTAACAAACATCAGTGCTCTAGGACGTGATTGAGGTTCCCTCAAATGTCTATGTCATTAAAGCAGATGTGTTATTATTCAGAGAGCTGCTATAAACATGTTGACAGTTTCTCACTGCAGTAATGGGATTCTTCTTGCTATGGGGAAAATGTTTAATTGTCATAAAAATAATGTTGCAATACAAAAAAAAAAAAAAAAACCCATAATGGTCCCAAAAACAGGCAAACTATATATTTTTTTATAAAACATGACTCTGACATAAATATGTTCATACATGAACGTAACTGCATTTTGCACGCCGACAGGATTGACAAACGAATTGATAACCGATGCCAGGGAGAAAGAAGAGCAGAGGAGAAAAGCAAGGAGCTTGTAATAGTCTCCTCTCGCTTGGCTGCCCAAACAGGAGCTGACAGCGTTAATGTGACTTGGTTCAGACGGGGTGAATTATTAAAAACCATAGCAATGGCAGGGGAAGGAAAAGGGCAGCGAATATCACTGTCAGCCCAACATGGATTACTGTGTGTACGCCAGCATGTTCAGAAATTGCACAAATAACTGCTCTGCGCCCCCGTCCC
The DNA here is from genome assembly GCF_049309525.1 of Garra rufa. Lineage (NCBI taxonomy): Eukaryota > Metazoa > Chordata > Actinopteri > Cypriniformes > Cyprinidae > Garra > Garra rufa. Next base: position 43,938,918 of record NC_133372.1, read on the forward strand.
TCAGAGCTTGACATGAATTAGCATTTTTCCTGTGACTCTGTGTGTGTGTGTCTTCATGTAGCGAGTGTTGGCTTTTGGTCCACTGAGAGCATATGGCAACTGCAACGACCACATGTCACCGCCCGGAACATCTGATAACCTCACATTATGAGGCGAAAACTACTTCATAGCTCATCTTACATCATCCTTCAGGAGAAAAATAACATTTTTATGCATGCAATCAGCCCACATCAATGCAGTAAGACTGAAATATCTGCTTTGAATGAATTATCAACACAAGCAGTCGCAGAAACATGACATTAATGGTGAAATATGCCATTTCCACACCACAACTAACTGTAAACATTACTAGATTTTAACATAGACTGAAAGAAATGCAGTAGGTTTTCACTTAATTTCACTTAGAAATTACACAATATTTACACAACATGGCAAGTAACATTGGATAGAAAAACTGAAATAGTATTTTCTTGTAAAATGCACTCCAATAATCTTATTTTTTTACAACTTTGATGTTAAAATGCATCAAAATGCAAATGCAAAATGAAATTTTAAAGTACAAAATCTGAAATAGTATTTTCTTGTAAAATGCACTCCACTTATCTTAGTTTTATTTACATCTTTGATGTGAAAATGCATGAAAATGCAAATGCAAAATGACATTTTAAAGTAGAATTACTGAAATAGTACTTTCTTGTAAAATGCACTCCAATAATCTTAGTTTTATTTACAACTTTGATGTGAAAATGCAACAAAATGCAAATGCAAAATAAAAATTTTAAGTAGAATAACTGAAATAGTATTTTCTTGTAAAATGCACTCCAAAATTTTTTTTGTTTTATTTACAACTTTGATGTAAAAATGCATCAAAATGCAAATGCAAAATGAAATTTTAAAGTACAAAATCTGAAATAGTATTTTCTTGTAAAATGCACTCCACTTATCTTAGTTTTATTTACATCTTTGATGTGAAAATGCATGAAAATGCAAATGCAAAATGACATTTTAAAGTAGAATTACTGAAATAGTATTTTCTTGTAAAATGCACTCCAATAATCTTAGTTTTATTTACAACTTTGATGTGAAAATGCAACAAAATGCAAATGCAAAATAAAAATTTTAAGTAGAATAACTGAAATAGTATTTTCTTGGAAAATGCACTCCAAATTTTTTTTTGTTTTATTTACAACTTTGATGTAAAAATGCATCAAAATGCAAATGTAAAATGAAATTTTAAAGTAGAACAACCGAAATAGTATTTTCTTGTAAAATGCACTCCAAAAAAGTTTTAGTTTTATTTACAACTTTGATGTAAACATGCATCAAAAAAAGATTTTTTTCAAATCTGTGGTGCAAGTATGTGCACTAGTAACAGTGATTTTTAGCTTGATATGTTGCTTAAAAAACACTGTCAAATGCTAAAACTGAAAATAACAGTAAGATAAAGTGATGCCAAAGACACTCATCTAACGCATTTCTACATAGTTCAGCAATTTGAAAATCATTTTATGTGTTTAGTACTCAAATATTAAATAGTGAAAATAGTAAATAACAAAGAGTAAAAATTAGCAAAGCACACACTGGTATAAACTACTTTTCAAAAGTTTGGGGTCTGTAAGATTTGTTTAATATTTTAAGTCTCTTCTGCTCACCAAGGCTGTATTTATTTGATTTAAAATATAGTACAACCAGTAAAATTGTGAGATATTTAAAAAAAAAAAAAAATTTTTTTTTTTTTTTTTGGATCGCAACATTATTTTCATGGCAATGAAACATCTTTTTTCACTGTAGTGAGAAACTGTCAACATGTTTATAGCAGCTCTCTGGAATAATAACACATCTGTCATTATTTAAAGCTGTTTTCTATTTGAATATATTTTAAAATGTAATTTATTTCTGTGATTTTCAGCATCGTTACTTCAGTCTTCAGTGTCACATGATCCTTCAGAAATCATTGTAATATGCTTTATTATCAAAAATGATTATTATAAATATTGAAAACATTTGTGATGTTTCATATTTTTTGTGGAAAGTGTGATACACTTTATTTTTCATAATTCTTTGATGAATAAAAAGTTCAAAGGAATGGAATTTATTTTAAATGAATCTTTTGTAACATTATAAATGTCTTTATGGTCACTTTTGAACAATTTAATGCATCTTTGCTCAATAAAATATAAATCTGACCCCAAACATTTAAAAAATAGTGTAGATTCCACTTTAGATTTAACTTCTGTGCCATTTTTGCTACATAAAGACGTCTTTAGATTGGAAGACAGAGTTCTAGTCATCTGTTGAGCTTGGCTGAATCCTACCGACGTGATTGGTAATGAACGGACCCCCGGCTTAGAGCGTGCGTGTGGATACGTGAGGACGTTTGTTGCTGGATTGACCCTCTCAAAATGGAGGCTGATTGGAGAGCAGATGCTTTGCAAGACGAGCTAATTAAGTTGAAGTCGCCGTGTGAAACGAGGAAGATTATCGCTCTCTTCATCGTGTAGAGAGGACAAATCCAATTCCATCTCAATTCTCTATTTTTTCTTTCATTTCTCTGCCACTCGCTCTCCCTGTACAGCTGAGCAATGATGTATGACGAGTTTCAGGATTTCATCTTTACTAGAATTTGGTCATTTTGGCTGCTTGAGCAAGGAAGACCAGAGGGGAATTATAGGAGATAAAAGAATTACTGAATCAGAGTTGTAAACTAAAACTGAAACAAAATAATTTTTGGTAACTGAAATCAGCTGAAATAATACAAAAAACAAATTTCAGCTGATTTCAGTTACCAAAAATTATTTAGTTTCAGTTTTACAATACAAAAAATTTACTGTTGCCTAAAATAAAATAGAAAAAAAAAAACCTTAAAATAAGTTGAAGCACTAAAATAGTTAAAATGACAACTAAAATAAAATAAAGATAAATATAATATAAAAAAAAAAGATGGCAACTTATTTTTGTCTCTAATCCCATTATAGTATTTTTCACTTTAATCACTTTAATGTTTAAATTATATTAAATCATATTTGTGAAATACTGACAGTAAATGAGAAAACATTATAGTGTTTTGCATTTCTATTACTGTTTACTCTTTTGTTTAACAGATATAGCCAATAATTTATTATTATATAGAGACAGCTAACTAACGCAAAGATTCATGCACACAGGCATTCGCAAAACACTGTCAAAATTAAATCATTATTTTGGCGATAGACTATTTTTAAACTATTCATTAAATAAAATTGTATAAGCCATTAAAAGAACTCATTTTATCAACCATGACACCTCAACATAGGTTCACTTACATCTGTACAACTATGAAGACTCCCAGAAGTTGCTTAAAAGCAGATGTTTTTATGTATATTTTTTAACAATCCTTTAAAAACCTAGACAAAGTTGGAAGCAAATTTGCACACAACAGACTGAGAAACAGAACGGGAAAGGCCAGCGCCATGAGGGAGGTTATGAGGCTGATCGAGGGCAGTCTCTAATGAGCACGCTCTCTCTGGGATGGCGAGGGACCAAGGGAGATCAGGTCACAGGTCAAAAGTGCAAGACAGAGCTGAGAGCTGTCATTTACACACGGATTGGAGTCACATCCGAGATCTCGCTATGTTTATACGCTCTGTCTGGCAGCAGCCAATTAATTTACACCTGTAGCAATCGAGAGCTAGACAAAAATGTGTGATATCCGCTGCTCTGATAGCATGCCGTAAGCGTGTATATCTACCTGGACAGGTTTCTTGCGCGAGCCTTCGTTGTTTTCCGCCTCCTCGTGTTCTTTGCTGCCCTGGGGCAGGTTTGAGTAGTTGGCGAGACTGCTGAGAAGAGACGATACCATGGGAATTGTGTCCATCTCCTCCTGTAGAGTAAACACACACACATACACAACAAATATGAGCATTAAATAATTCAAGTAGCTTGTGAGGAACATCTAAAATGTCATGTTTACATGTACAGATTACAAACGACAAGCCTAGAGGACAATTTTTGCTCAGAGTTTGCTCTTTAATAGATCATGAGACCCTCAGTTGTCTTTCGTTCTCATGCTTCGTTTAATATGCATCAACAGAAATTGAAGGAAAAACAAAAACAGAAACAAATAAGTCACTAGTTGTCACAGTAAAAGTAAAGAGCTATAAAATGGATGCAGATATCAGGTCAGATCACTTGATCTAGTTCAAATTTAATAAGAAATTTTGAATTTGAAGAGAACACTGCCACATAGCAAGAATTTGCATTTTAGTAGAACATGTTTAATGCATATTTTATCAAATTCAGTGGTTCATCCGTGCATACTACAGAGAAAGAGCAATTAGTATGCTAGCATTGACTGGTCATTCAAAAATGTTTGAATTTGCATTTACATTAATGCATTTAATGTATAAAGATACAACAGAAGAAATGTTTGAGATCACATAGAGATCTTTTAATTGCAGATTTGATTTTGTTGTGGTGTTGAGTGCAGTTGTTTAGATCTCTTCTGAAACTCTAGAAGACATTTGAGATGATTATGGTCTTCTCTGCTTTTGGACTCTTATTTAATCTCACCAGAAGAAACAATAGAGATTTACACATTAAATAAAATAAATTTCATCAGTATTTCTCCCAAAATTAAGACTTTAGTTTACACTGCATGTCAATGCATAAAAACTTGATCATTTAGGTCCTATAATTATCAGCATTTCAATCCATTTCAATTTTGCAATTCAAATTTAATCCGCTCCCAAAATCAATAATTTCTAAAATTATATATCTTTGTTTAATTTTTGCATTGAAATGCATGGTTTAAAACAAATAATTTACAAACAAAATGCCATTTAAAGGTTCTGTTTAATTATTTAAAATGGTTCAAAAATACATTTATTTTAAAATTAACTTTTGGCCCACTGCCTTCAATCAAATTTGAGTTTCAAGTTTTGGGAATCTCTGACTTTAATAGTCTATTAATTAATATGAGGCCATATAAGGAAGTTTCAAATATTTTTAGATGCAGTACAGCATGTGTTTTACGCTTCTTTTGGACTTGCGGTTATCATCCACCTGCAGAGTTCAATGTCCTGGGGACTTCCTGCCCTTCAAACGCTAATTATCCTTATTAATTACTGTCAGACTCTTTTATTCCGTTAATCACTACAGTTTGTGTGTGCGTGCCTCACTGTCTAGCTCTAATGAGAGCTGAAATGTGCTGCTTTTAACGTGCATGTGCTCGTGTGTACCTCAAACAGAGCCATGTTCTTGCCGTCATATTGCTGGTTCTTCTCTGGGTCGGTGCTGTTGATGAATGGACTGCTCTCCTTGGGGTTACCATCTCCTGTTAGCAAAAAAACGCAAATAAATCATCAGCATGACAGCAGACGCCACACAACTCCAGGGGGCTTTATGAGGAAAAATCTGCTGCGATGATTCTAGATTTTAGGTCATGCATTCATACTAAAAACAGATGCATACTGTGCACTGTTGCATATCGCAGGAACTGAATTCACATGTATGCATTTGACAGATGCTTTAATTTAAAGCGAATTGCATTGCATTTAAGATACACTTAATGCATTCCCTAGGAATCAAACCCATATTGTCAGCGCCATGCTCTACTGTTTGAGCTGAAGGAAATATGATTAGTTTAGTAAAACAGTAAATATTGCTGATGAAGATACCAAAAAAGTGGGCAGCGATGCATACAGGTTTCACACCTGGAGAGTTTGAGATGACCTGTATCTGTACAGGTAAGATGGCTTACATTGCCGGTGTTTTCATTCACCGGGGATCTTGGAACAGAGGGCAGTTATTTTTAGGGCCTGGATGACAGGGTTCGAGTGGTGATTGGGTCTCTGGGCTCCCTTACACCACAGGAGAGGAATTTTAAAGAGGTGCACTGCACACATGCTGCTTTAAAAATGATCGCTAAGAAAAGTCTCAAGTTTCAAACCTCTACGGCCCAATGTACCCTGTTAATTTGCTTTACCTGAAATGTTACCTGATGGTGCAATTTGAATTACAAATTGCATTGTAGAGTTAAAGAGGTTTAATTGAACTTAATTTTGAAAAGGTACTGGTAATTTTCCGCCAGGACATTACACCATGAAACAAATTGGTAAAAAAGTTTTATTTCAATTTTATTAAGTTTGATAAGCTGAATATGAAAATCCCATTAGCTACTTTTTGTGTAAATGCTGAAATTACCTCATAAGTCTGAATATGATTATAGACTTTCATTTTAAATGCAAAAACAAGTTTAATAAAAGTTGTATTCTTTTTGTTTGTTTATTCAACTCTGTACTAACATTTAAAGTTGAAACATACAGAATTTTAGGTAACACTTTACAATAAGGTTCATTAGTTAACATTAGTTAACCACATTAGTTAACATGAACTAATAATGAACTGCGCTTATACAGCATTTATTAATCTTTGTTAATGTTAATTTCAACATTTACTAATACATTATTAAAATCTTGTTAACATTAGTTAATGCAGCGTGAACTAACATGAACAACTGTATTTTTGTTAACTAACATTATTAAAGATTAGTAAATACAGTAACAAATGTATTGCTCATTGTTAGTTCATCTTAGTTAACACATTAATTAATGTTTAACTAATGAACCTTATTGTAAAGTGTTACCGAATTTTATTTTACAATGAAAGCATATACAAACTCAGCTTGATGCGTTTGTTTACGAGACACATAAACACCAACAGCGTTTTATGTATTTTTATGTTTCGTTACTATCTTTGTGTCATGTTGTTGCAATTATTTGTGATGGTCAACCCCTAGGTACATATTGTAGGGTAAAAATATACATTCCCTCAGGCCCGCGGCCTTACAGACTGACATTGTAATATAAGCGCAAGTCTGTGGTACGGTGTGATTTAGCTCAATGCAGCGTGACAGACTGACAGCCATACTGAAATGCTCCAGAGGCCGAAGCATCAATCAAGCGATGACAGCAGGCAGCCGCTACATCGCAGTCAGAGCGAGGAGATCAGCTGTCAGCTCGCACACTGGGAATGACCACTGTAGAAATCAGACTGGGATTGGATGACTAACCTGTAATCAGGAGTTTGATTTTTCTGTGTAGGAGTGTAGAGGTTAGAGAAACTGCCGTTATGAAATATCACTGGCGACTTAATGTCAGATAAAAGGCTTAAATGAAAAATAAGATGCTCCAGTTTTGCATTTTATGATGAGAATAACCTGTGCAGAACAAATTGATATTGTTGTGTGCTTTAATGATATCACACATAGATGAAGACATATAACAGTAGAAAATGCAAACCTGATCTAAATATCACAATATGCAAGAAATGTTAAACCCTAAATTGATAGATAGATAGATAGAGAGATAGATAGAGAGATAAATAAATAGATAGATAGATAGATATATAGATAGATAGATAGATAGATAGATAGATAGATAGATAGATAGATAGATAGATAGATAGATAGATAGATAGATAAATGACAGACAATGATAAATAGAATTATAGAATGATGGTTGGATGGATGATTGATGTATGGACTGATAGAATGACAAAGAATGACAGACAGATGGACAGATGGAAAGATAGACCGATGGATGGACTGACAGAATGACAGATAGAGCAGCTGACAGGCGGACAAATAGAAAGATAGATGGATGGATAGATGGACTGACAGAATGGCAGACAGATGGACAGACGGATCGATAGATAGATAGATAGATAGATAGATAGATAGATAGATAGATAGATAGATAGTTGGATGAACTGACTGATAGAATGAAAGATAGAATGACAGACAGACAGATAGAAAGACAGACAGATGGATGGATGGACTAATAGAGGAATGGATGGATGGATGGATGGAGAGATAGAATGATAAGCAGAATGATGGATGGATAGAATGATAGATAGAACAATGGAATGATAGATGGATGGATAGACTGACAGAATGACACAGACAGATGGATAGATGGATGAACTGACTGATAGAATGACAGATAGAATGACAGACAGATAAAAAGACAGATGGAAGGATGAATGGATGGACTGATAGAATGCAGACAGATGGATGATGGATTGATAGATGAATGGATAGAGAGACAGAATGATAAACAGAATGATAAACAGAGTGATAGGTAGAAAAATGGAACGATAGATGGATGATTGGATGGATGGAGGGATGGATAGACTGATAGAATGACAGACAGATGGACAGATTGATGGATGGATGGAGTAACAGAATGACAGATGGATAGATGGATGGACGGACAGAATGAAAAACAGAATGATAGAATGATGGATGGATGGATAGAAAGATAGGTAGAACAATGGAATGATAGATGGATGATTGGATGGATGGATGGACTGATAGAACGACAGAATGACAGACAGATGGACAGATGGACAGATGGATAGATAGATGGATGGAGTGACAGAATGACAGATGGATAGATGGATGGATGGACAGAATGATAAACAGAATGATAGAATGATAGATGGATGCATGAATAGAACGATAGGTAGAACAATGGAATGATAGATGGATGATTGGATGGATGGATAGACTGATAGAATGACAGACAAATGGATAGATAGATGGATGGATGGATGGATGAATGGATGGATGGAGTAATAGATTGACAGACAGATGGATAGATGGATGGACAGGCAGAATGATAAACAGAATGATAGAACGATGGATGGACAGACAGAATTATAAATAGAATGATGGATGGAAAGAGAGACAAAATGATAAACAGAATGATAGAATGATGGATGGATGGATGAACTGAGAGTGACAGACAGATGGACAGATGGATAGAGAGATGGATGATCAATGGATGGATGGAGTGATAGAATGACAGACAGATGGATAAATGGATGGATGAACAGAATGATAATCAGAATGATAGAATGATGGATGGATGGGTTATGGATGGATGGACTGATAGAATGACAGACAGGTCGGACAGATGGAAAGATAGATGGATGGATAGATAGATGATGGATAGATGGACTGACAGAATGGCAGACAGATCCATCCTTTCCAATCATGCACATGCCATGGGAACACGACTTGACTGGCTGTGATCAATGGTAGCATCCTAACGTGTGTTACATGAACTTGTGTGAAACAGAAAGAGACTCGTTGTCAGCTTTAATATTTCTTTCCAACACACTCCTCCGCTGTGCAGTTGGAAACATGGTTAAATCCAGAAATAACACTTCATTTGGTCATGTTTGCTGGCTTTTAAAAAAAAAAAAAAACACATGGAGTGTGTTTCTATGTCAAGAAATAACACCAACAAAGTAATATCAGAGTTGAGCGCCCAGCCCCGTCTGACAGAATGAAGACCCTCTGCTATGATGAGCCGTCGAGCACAGTCAGATCTGCTCTTTTATTGGCTCAAATATTGTGACACATTGTCAGGGATTCATCAGTGTTGGTTACACAGGACAATGTTTCACAGGGGCCTATAAATAGCGACGACTGGCAAAAACTCAAAGCAGTCTGAGTCTCAGACGTCGCACAGACCCCGCACACCAAAATAGCAAGAGCTTTCTCAAAAACCTCAGTTTGATTGGCCGGCTTCATGCAGTTTCATAGTGCAGAGGATGTTTTTTTTTTGCCAATTTCCAGGTCGGAGACACTAGACAATATTTACACATTTGGCAGACGATGCATTCAAACTTGTGAGAATCTTAGTGTTGACAGCAGAATGCAGAGAGAACAAAAAATTATGAGAAAAGAACTTGCCGTTCCAAAGCATTTTTCAAATTACCTCGTTTTGTTTTCTGCAGAAGAAACTCATACAGCTTTGGTACGACACGAGGGTGAATAAATTATAGGAATTTTAATTTTGGGGTGAACTATATCTTTAAATGCAGATTTACATATCCTTAATTTTTTTAGGGGGAAAAAGTGCATTAGGTGTGTAATTAAAAAGTAGTAAAAAGATTATGCAAAACATCTAAAAAAAATTATATTCAGGAATCTTCATGACCATTTATCTTTCAAATTAATTTTCAATTAATAAATTACTTGCTAACATTAATATAACAAAATGCATGTGGAGAAAAATATAATGTAGCCTAAAATACAAAAATATTTTTTTTTACATGTAACTGTATAACTATGTCTCATATTAATTATATTATTATACTTAAAAATATAGTTTTTATTTAATTTAATTAATATTAAATTAATATTTAATTGCTAATTATTGCTAAATATGAAATGCTTTAATCATTTAAATTAATATGTATATATTTTAAGAAATAATTTAAATTGTGTGGGTGTAAACTGCGAGTCAATACAATTTTAAATTGTGTAGCTATGTCTTATATTAATTATATTCATTATATTAAATATATGAATCATATTTTATAATATATAAATTATACAAAATTAATTTAACTTTATTAGATTTCTTAATTAATTTACTTATATTATTTATTATGTAAAATGATCAAAAAATTTAATTGAAATAAAATTGTAGTGTCATTCAGCAGAATAAGCTGCAATAATATTTTTTAAAATATATTATATATATTCTTTTTTATTTAATTCAATCTATTTAATTCTTTTGTAAATTATAGTTCAGCTGCACTCATCCCATTAATATGACCACTTCAAAGCAGAAAAAGCTGCAAAATAAGCTGCAAAAAGCCCGGCTAAATGAGACATCGCCACTTTCACAAAAGTGTGGCGTGACCTTCTCCTGCCAAGAGCAACAAAAGCTTGCAGCAGGAACGACCTCGCCATAGCAGGACCGGGTCTTGCATCTCTATCATGAGCTTTTTATCGTTCTCTGACTAGACTTTTCAGCTAGCAGGGGATCTGAATAGCGACAGCGCACACAGTGCACAGCAGACCCGCCATCTGTTGCCCTTGAATGCTGATCCCAGACCAGTTTGATCTTTTCTCTTTTCTCATTATGTTTGGTAAAGCACCGGAGACAAGCTCTGTTCCTGCAGGAGCACTAATGCACAAATCTGTCCAAACATCTCTCGGGTTTGCGTGCAGCGGCGTCTGGAGCAACAGCGTCTGTGAGTGTTAATAAGACGGGCCGCTGCGGTGACCGGCCGCGTGCATCTGAAGGGACGCTGACCTGCGCTGATAGATCGATGTCTCATCACTGCTGAGAAGTGTTTTAGAGAGGTTTTGTGACAAACGGCTGCACATTTCAGCTCACAGATAATGATTCATGTGGCAGAGGTGGCCTGAACCTCTCACAGGACCAAAACATTAGAGTGGGAGCTCGAGGAGATGTCAGAAACTACACTTTTACAATTTCTGGAGAAAATGTGTGTGGGTTACTGTATGTCTGGGCAAAACTCACTGACATGATGCCGTTACATACTCGTCTACACTCTTAAAAATAAAGGTGCTTCATGATGCCATAGAAGAACCTTTTTTGTCTAAATGGTTCCATAAAGAACCTTTAACATCTGAAGAGCCTTTCTGTTTCACAAAAGGTTCTTTGTGGCAAAAGAAGGTTCTTTAGATTATAAAAAGGTAATAAAAGGGTGGTTATTTAAAGAACCGTTGACTAAATGGTTCTTTGTTGAACCAAAAATGGTTGTTCTATGGCATCACTGTGAAGAACCTTTTAAAGAACCTTTATTTTTAAAAGTACAAGACAAACATTCTAGCTGCAAGACTCTTGGAAATTCTGGCTGAGCAATATATATATATATATATATAAAAAAATTCTTAATTATTCTCAATATTTGTAAAATTAAGATTCTTAAAATTCTTTTTAACAAATATCAGCAAGTTTTTTGTTGTGAATCAGTTCAAACTATTTCAAATGAATCATTTTATATATTGATTCAAAACTCAACAAAATTAAATAATAAAAGAAAAACATAAATTACTAAAGTATAAATATATACAGTCAAACCAAAATTTATTCAGACATCTTTAACATTTCTCACATTATCACAGTTTATTCGCTATAGTTTCGAAAATGGTACTAAAATACGACAAGAACTCAGAACAAATTCATCTTGATAATGTCAGATAGTTTTGATAGAAAGGTATGTAATGGATGACTGTTAGTATATCAATATTTACACAACTATCAGTACTTTGTTGACCAATTACCAAGCAATGCTTAATTTTGTTCAGTCAGTGGTGTAAAAACATGGTCAGGTCAAAGTGTCTGAATAATTTTTGGTCCCAAATTTTTATTAGTTATACTGGTAGTCCACTGTATGAAGAATTTTTGTGTATAATACGTCACAGTTTACGTTATTTTGCTATCCTCACTTACATAAATTAACTATAGTGTTCTGCATCCACTAGTAAAAGAATATAAAAAATTATATCTGGTGTATGAATAATTTTGGTTTGACCGCATACACACACTTTAGTAATAATAATAATAATATTTATTTATGATAATATTTAATTATTATTAAACATTCTTCCTTGTATTCATTTTTTTGTGAAAACTGAGGTAAAACATACATTTTTAATACATTTATATTAATCAATGCAGTGATTGCTCTGATAAAAAAATCACCTTTTTAGACATTTGAAATACATAATACATTAATATATTCACTACCGGCTGCATTTATATGATCAAAAATAAAGTAAAAACAGGAATTTTGTGAAATATTATTACAATTTAAAATAGCTGTTTTCTATGCTAATCTATTGTAAAATATAATTTATTTCTCTGATGCAATTCTGAATCTTCAGCATCATTACTCTAGTCTTCAGTGTCACATGATCGTTCAGAAATCATTCTAAGATGCTGATTTGCTGCTCAAGAAACATTTCTGATAATTATCGATGTTGAAAACAGTTTTGCTATGTCATATTTTTGTGGAAACTGTGATACTATTGATATTATTATTATTATTATTATTTATTTATTTTTTTTTTTGAAAAAGTTGAAATTAACAGAAATAATTTTGTAAAACTATAAATGTCTTTACTGTCATTTTTGATCAATTTAATGCGTTCTTTTTGTATGCATGAATATATAATTCAAGTATAATTTTATTCACCCAAACAGTAGTAATATTGATTGAATATTGTCAAAAGAATCAAAGATGCAAAAGAAATATGAAATTGTTCTAGTTCTATCGCTCAGCTCTACCACTAACGCTGCAGGACTGAAGTTTATTACTTAGTATTAGTGTTAGTTCTCTAACGATGAGCAACAGTAATAGTGACGCTTGTCTTAGCAAACAACACTAATGAGACGAAACGAGAAGAAACGAGACGGGAAGTGTGATTTTGGAAGGGAGGAAGTGAATCCGAAGGGCTTGCTGTTGGCTCATCAGGTCTGATTGAAGTGGGCTGTTGAATCATCTTGTCTGGTCGGGACAGGAGAGGAACACTTCAGGTGTTCAGTTCCACAAATTAAAGACACACACACACACACACACTGCCCCGAGGACCGACCTCTGCTTCAGCCTGTCGCGGGTGACGGCGATTGCTCTTCTGAGCCCATGACACAAGTCTATCTCTGACTCTTTTCACTTTTCTCCTCTACAAACATCAACACCATCTCTGCTGGTAATTGCTGACAGCTTTGACGCTCTCACAGAGTAGAAAACTGAAAAATACACTGGGAGAAAAAAAGAGAAAGCAGAAATACACCTCAAAGAGCAATGGAAAAAGTGTGAAAAAGACAAACGAGCAGACGTGTGAGATCCGCTCCGAGGAACAGGACGTGAAAAGCTAGTAAACTAGAGGTTTACTGACGAAATCTTTGCAAAGATTCATCATCCAAACAGATCACGCTGTCAAAATAAGACGCGTATGATCAAATTACAACATTTTCCAGTGTTTATAACCAGTTTCAGGGGTTTTACGCTGCCTTCGGCTCGCATTTTATATTACGCTATATTATATTTATGAGATGAGCATGCATCAACAGCACCAAAAGCCATAATTACCTTTGGGATTTTCTTTGAGGCTTATTCATGACAATTTTGACAGCAAAAGCTACTCGCTTCTTATCAAGATTTAATTGAGACTGTTGACAGCGCAATTTCGTTTTTATGCATTTTGTGCTTTGTTGTCGACAAAGAATAGCAATAAAACTTTCTAAAAAAGTCTCATTAAGATGATTTATGAGGCAACAGGATTATGTCATAAAACTACATTACCCATCATTCAGTGTTGGAGCACGGCAATGATAAAATACATATGCATTACATAAAATTAATTAAATGCATCTCATCTCTCTCTTCTTTATTAAACAAACTAAAATTAAACATTTGGTTTAGAAACAACTTTTACAAAAAAAAAAACCCTAGTCAATTTTCAGCAAGTAAAACAATAAATTAAAGGTGAAATTCTGAAGTAGAAAAACACTAAAAATATTATTTTCTTGTAAAACGTATACTTTTTGTTTTATTTACAACTTCACAAATTGCACAAATACTAAATGATAAATTGCACAACACATCTTAATTTAAATAATTTTAAATAATTTCTGAACTCATAAGTAGTCAGAATTTCCAATGTATACATAATGGAACTGCAAGGGGAAAGATATATTATAAATATTAGACTTAAAATTAATTGTTTATAAGTATGTACAATTTTGCATATTACATGAACGAAAAATCCTGTTCTTAATTATGTTTTATTTTCCAAAAAAATCTTGAAACAAGATACTTGAGTTGAGAAGCAATACTGCATTATTGCATTGCATTGGCTGATCTTTATTTTTATTATCATTATTATTTTTTAATGTTTTAAGTATAAACGCATTTAAAACAAATGAAAAACAAAAAAACACCAGTGCAGTAGGACAAAATACTTTTCTAGTTCATCATGCAATCTATAAAAATAGTTCATAATATCTTACAAAGTGTTGCTTCTCAAGTATGTTTATCTTATTTTAGGGACATTTTCATAATTTTAACTAATAAAAACTCATTTTGCTCCTGAAAGGTAAGTTTAGATCATATTGAACAAATACAATCAGTCCGGTCTGTCTTGCAATAATTTTTCTCTGAATATGTGCATGTGTATATTTTTATGGCTTTATTTATGTCCTGATGTTGCTTCTTCTCTGGCAGATGTCTGCAGGTTAAGTCTCAGTGAGCGGCGGCTCTATTAAGCTTTTAAAAGCACCAATTTTCAGTGTGTGCATGTGTGTGTGTGTGTGTGTGTGTTTGTACGAGGGTAAACGGCACATTTTGTAATAAGTCTGGCACTTCAAAAGGACCGTTTGAACCCTGTGGAATGGCCTCGCCTCGCTTCCATTTGTAGTCTAACAATATCACCTTTTTTGTGCCGAGACGAGGACGGAGCCTGACAGCCCAGGCGTGAACAAGCGGCCACAGAGATTTAGGATCAAACGGCTGGAAAATGAAGCCATTGAGGAATAAAGTTGCAGATTGAAACGTATTGAATACATTTAGCTACTGAAGCAACTCAATGGTCAAGCCGAAAAACAAACTGGCAAAATGTTCAGGGGAATTTTTATTCTTTTAGATTTTGGGCATGTTTTTCATGAGATTGACTCATAGTAAATACTACAAGCAGATTAATGCAAATAGTGCAGAAATGCACAGACGTCAGGGTTAGTATTTAGTATGTTCAAGAGACAGATGGTGAAGTAGATATTCTATTTACTGCTTATATTCACTGTTATCACTGACTGCAACGATTGTAATGCACAAGCACAACACAGATTAATACAGTTTGATGGCATTCACCTCATGCATCATTCGGGTTTAATGTGCTCTTCAGATGGGAAGCGGCAGTATCGAACCTCTTCATTCCAAACCATGACACACTTACTGGAGGTTTCCTGACTAATTAATCAGGATTAACTAGCTAATAGGATTTGTTTGTGATAACATCTAACAATCAAGATAATATGGAGAAGGTAAACTGCTGTGTGTAACCTAGATATGAAGAACTCGTGAGCTCCAGCACTGGCTGAGGAGATAACAGAAGATAACTTTACACCAGTGTCAGCGGCTTAGATCGTTCACTTCTGTTTGAGGTTCAGCTAATTAGCTCTGAAGCACCAGTTAGATATTTTCTCTAAGCTTCCGACTGCTGAAATCACCAAAATGCAAGGCTCTTCCAGCTGAAAGCTTAGATGGCAAGCTTAGATGTAACACTGACACCAACTGATGCAGTTGCAGAATAATGCTAAATCGTTCACCTTCATCTTGAGAGTGGACATCATTTCAAACAAATTAGTTGAAAATCTACACATTCTCAAGTCGTAAGATGTGGATGAGTTTGTTTCTTCATCAGATTTGGAGAAATGTAGAGTCACTTGCTCACCAACGGATCCTCTGCAGTGAATGGGTGCCGTCAGAATGAGATTCCAAACAGTTGATTAAAACATCACAATAATCCACAAGTAATCCACACCACTCCAGTCCAGCAATTAATATCTTGGGAAGACAAAAGCTGCATGTTTGTAAGAAAGAAATCTACCATTAAGACAATTGAACTTTAAATGGTTGCTTCTGGCTAATATAAGATTCCTCTCTCCATAACATTGCATTCTCCAGGAAAAAAAGACATCTCATCTGAATCAGGAGAAAAATCTACACAGATCAAGCACTGCTTACAAGCCAAAATAGTCAAAAACAGATCTAAACAAAAATGTGGATGGATTTTGATGAGAGAAAGCATTTTGGCCAGAATCAGTGGGTTGAAGTTAACAAAACATCTTAATGATGGATTTGTTTATTACAAACATGCAGATTTTGGGTTTACAAGATGTTTACTGATGGACTCGAGTGGTGGGGACTACTTGTGGGTTATTGTGATGTTTTTATCAGCTGTTTGAACTCGCATTCTGACGGCACCCATTCACTCCTGAGGATGAGAAAATGCTGCATTTCTCCAAATCGTTTCTGGTGACGACAAAAAACTCATATACATCTTAGATAGTCTGAGGGTTAGTAAATCTTCAACAAATTTTCATTTTTTAGCAAACTATTCCTTAAATACACAACGGTTCTCATCTGATATTGGAAACTAAGCAGCGTTTGGCTTGGCTAGCACTGGATGAATGGATATTCCTGGTCTTAAAGTGCTCAATGTGTCATTGCACATATTTTCCAAAGAAAAAGAAAAGTTTGCCTTCATAAACTTTCATTAAAGTGAAATAACTTGTTTCATCTCTAAAATTACATCAGCAACACTTCTTCTTCAAGCATCAGTCATATAGAGATCCAATCAATTCCAGATGGATAAAATCCTGTCCTACCTTTTTTCTTGTTGATCCTATTTCACTTTTTGGAATGACGTCACATTACCGACTGTTATGAGAATTCTAATTCCACAGGAATCCCATATTTCTAACTCGTCTACCTTTCATCTGAATAATTACTATGCATGCCGTCACTGTTTCCTGCTTAATTCACAGGCAAAGACAAACAAGCACTCTAGAACATGGACATACACATACAGACAGAATCAAATCAAAGGGAGACATCACAGACACAACATGCTGCTTACAGAGGACACACACAATGAAACAAAGATCAAAAGGAAAAACAAATAAGGATCAATGACGTGATGCTCATTTTCTTTGTTTTGTCTCCAGAATCTAACAACTTATTCAAAAAGACAAAAATAAAACTGAATTCAGTACAACCTTTCTATGATTAATACGATTAATTTGACAACTTCTGTTAAAATAAGTGGCAACTATCCCAAGATCATAATGTAGAAAAAGACTTCAGAGAGTGATATTTTTATAAAAAAATAAATAAAAATAAACCTGCAACAAAATCAAAATCTTAAAACTAAAATAATAAAGCAGTTTTGTTTTAAATTATAATTTAATTGATAAAAATAACTATTATTATTTCCTTGCACAAACACAAAGCTATCGAGCTACAAATTTCTTATAGAAAATCTGTTCTGTTTCAGCAGCAGATGATTGCAAAGAGTGCATTTTAAACTATTCTAAACTACTCTATTTTTAAGGGGAATTACGCTGTTTTTTCATGCACCTGTTAAGTTCGAGATTTTGGGCTTTTTGGTTTTTCATAAAGTGTTTTTTCAAACTAGTGGAAAGAAAACACCCAAAAAATACTGTTAAGTGTTTCTTTTATAGCACTTTATCTATTTGTGTCAATAGATTTCAATTACAATGCATATTTTTAAAGGCCGTTTTCTCAAAATGAGTTTTTTCTTCTACACTGAGCCATAAATCTCCACTTCAGTAGCACTTACACACACCAAACTTGACATTTTATTCCTGTCTATATCCAGAAGGTTTTTACAAATGGATTTGTTCATATATAATTTGCTTGATTTTATATAACATATTATTCGCCAAAAATGGTAAATAATATATAGTGTTTCCTGTCCGTTCTAAGTTTTTTCTGAATTATTTGTGACAAAATGACAAAATCCCCTCTGTAAAAACATTTGACTCTAATATGTCAAAAAAATGAAACAAGAATTTTAAATCTGACTTCATCCAGCGTTTACATTTTTGTACTAGAAATGTATGCAAATTAGCGCATATTTCACTAAATAATGCCTCACTTGCATATTTAAACCTAACATTTTAGAAAACTTGTAATGCAAAAAATGTTTGCAATTATCAAAGTAATTAATCAACTGGGTAAGTAAGACGATAACTATTAGTTAATTTTTTTACCCTATTCACCTGCAGTGTCTCACCTTAAACTATTTTTTCATTTTCATCATCTCGGACATCCTATTTGTCATTGACCCACACTCTTAAAAATAAATGTGCTTTAAAGGTTCTTCACAGCGATGCCATAGAAGAACCATTTTTGGTTCCTCAAAGAACCATTAAGTCAAAGGTTCTTTAAAGAACCATCTCTTTCTTACCTTTTTATAATCTGAAGAACCTTCTTTTGCCACAAAGAACCTTTTGTGAAACAGAAAGGTTCTTCAGATGTTAAAGGTTCTTCATAGATCCATTTAAACAAAAAAAGGTTCTTCTATGCGCGAAGCACCTATATTTTTAAGAGTGCATAATGAAAATGAAGCACAAACAGAAACAATTGGAATAACTTAATTACTCCAACTTAATGGAGTAAATGGAGCTTTTCTTACAAGAAAAGTCCAAGACAGTGAAGAACACACGACTACATACAGCCACAGGTCACAGTGTTTTGCGTGAACACACGCGTGTCGCACGCACGACGGCAGCAGTCTGCCCGTCTCTCACCTTTCTTGGGTGGACAGGTGGTGTTGACCACTGGAGAAAAACGCACACAACACACACAACTTTAGAACATCATCACACAACATTCACATCCACACATTAAAGACAAAACAGTTATTATGAAAATTAAAGTGATTACAAAATAATGAATCTCACACATTACTGTAAAATCATAATGGAGGCACATAAGGTACATGTGTTTGGAATAGTTCACCCAAAAAGTTTGTTTCTTCATCAGATTTATAGAAATGTAGCAGTATATCTCTTGCTCACCAATGTTTTCCATGCAGTGAATGGGTGCCGTCAGAATCAGAATCCAAACAACTGATAAAAACATCACAATAATTAACAAGTAATCCACAACAGTCAATCAATTAATGTATTGCGAAGCAAAAAGCAAAACTCTCTGTGAACTTTCATTCTGACGGCACCCATTCACTGCAGAGGATCCATTGCTGAGTAAATGATAATGCTACATTTTTCCATATCTGATGAAGAAACTCATCTACATCTTGGGTGACCTGAGGATGAGTCAGTTTTTAGCTAATTTTCATTTTTTTGGGTGAACTATTACATTAAGTGTTACCAAATCACAAAATCCCAACAATAACTGTTGCAATTAGGTGAATTTGCAATATATATTTGCAAAAATATCAGTGTGTTTGCATGTGCACAATGAAAATCTCTGATAATTAAGAGGGCTGGAGATGATTTATGCACATTTATGAGTAACCACCCAGCCATATTAATCAATCTTATGGCACAAATGACAGAGGTGAATGAGGTGAAAAGTCTTGTATTTGGCATGAGATTGTGATAAACAGCATTTGGCACATAAAACAGTTTCACGTCTCTTTTGTGATTCCTCCTTGCACAGCCTCAGGTGCTTGACGCATGGCTGGAAAAGTGTGTGAATCTTTCGAGGTGTCAGTAATTCAGCTGAATATTGCATCATATGACCTTTATCTTGTTTTACTGTATAACAGAGCTGGAGGATCTACTCCAGGGGTACAGCTCACCAAGACAGAAAAAATAACATCATTGCGAGTGTGCTCATGGTTTTTGAAACACGCATTTGTGCATATTTGCTTTGTAAAGCAGGTGCAAAAACTTAAGTGACAGAAAATCCATCCAGCATCTGATTTGTGGTGTAAATCAACAATTTCTGTATTTTTTCTTTCTATGAATTTACTCTGAAATTCCATAAAAGAGTAAAACAGCCCTTGTTGCTAAGTAGATTAAAATATTTAATACAAGAAGTAAAAAAGATCAAACTAATTACCTTTAATTTACCTGTATATATTATTTACTAAAAACATTTGTGAACACATTTATGAATGATTAGATAAATTGCTGATTTGGTGTTTCATAACGATTACTTGAAACAGTGTTGTTATTGTAAAAAAAGTTTAATTAAATATAAAATAAAAACTACAAAAGCACTGCAATTCTTTTTATTAATAAAAGTACATAATAAGTACTAAAATGACTAATACTGAAGTTAAACAGAAGTATAAATCACAAAAAAATAAATAAACATAACAGAAAAATACATAAAATTACCAAACAAACTAAAAATTCTAATTAAAACAAAAAAAAATTATTAAAAAAAGTTAGCACAATGCACAAAACACAAAAATAGTGACGACTGCACAGAAATAAATCAGTTAAACAACTTGGTTGAAATTAACTACGCACAAAATAGCATGCATGTATGGAATGAAACTAGTCAATTTTTTTAATTTACAAAATTCATTGTGATAATTGCAATGTCACCAAAATCACCACTAATATTTTAAATATTCAGTACTGTATATCACCAGCCTATTCACATACACACATTCAAATGTGCTTTACATCCCCCATGTGAGAGTGAGCTGAACTTTTCACATGATCATCTGTGGCAGTGAACCAGAAGTGCTTTAGCTCAGAGATCCTCAGAGAACAGCTCTAAGCTCCTGTCAGCGAGGTACTTCAGATCCTCGGTCCCTCCCGCAGCACGGCCTGACCCTTCTCGATATTCACTAGGGTCTTTGTGGTAATCAAGCGGCTCTCAGAAGCTCAGCTTATCTCCACAGCCCCGGTCTCTGGTCTCATTCTCTCGTTCGCTCCGACAGCAGCAGGTAATGACAAAGGGAACTGTCTCTTCTGCACATGTGAATGAACTGAAGCGCTCACATCAAACCGAGCCGCTTCCACTTGCCAATACCTCAGACCTCTTTTAAGGCAGCTCTATTGTTTCGCCTCAGAGTCGGTGACGGCGGTCTTTCTTTTTGCCGTCACACAATGAAGTGCTGTTTTTGCCTTAAAGACTGCCAACGCATGGGAAACACAATGTAAACCTGCCTGCTTTTTTGGAGAAGACGTGTGTGAACCCCGGGTGAAGTGTGTGATTTCTGCGTTGCTATAAACCCAGTATAAACTCATGCAGTGCTCGAGCCAGAAAATGACATGTCAGTTGTGGAGAGGTGTGTTATTACCGTTGCAGTCGATCAGGCTTACAAGTTTCACCTGGTGAACAATAAAACAGGTGAAAAACTTCCACAGACTTACACTGAAGGAGGGAATCAAGAAGAAGACCACAGAATCTTTGGATGTATACTAGTAAACAGCCACTTAGCAACTACCCAGAACACCTCGAAAGCTAGCAAATGAAGATCATTCCGAATTTAACACTCTTTAAATTTTCAGTGAGTTCTTGAATGTTAAGGGCAGCAAACATGATTGAGAGTCATGATTCAAAATTGAATATAAGAAAGAAGAGTTAAAGTGAATTTAATTAAAATTCAAAAAAGATAGATAGATAGATAGATAGATAGATAGATAGATAGATAAGAGAACGATAGAACAAAAGATAGAATAATATATAGATAGAGAATGACATAAGGATGGAATGATAGATAATAGAGCGATAGATCGATAGAACAATAGATAGAACGATAGATAGAACTATAGAACGATAGACAGATAGTTAAATATATAGACATAGATAGATAAAGAATGACATAAGGATAGAAGGATAGATACAGTTTTTCTCAATTGCTTTGGCTCAGTTCTCAAATGATTTTTTTATTTCCCAAAACTTTAAGTTCAGATCTCTGAACAATTCGCTTCTTTTTCACATCAGATTGGAATTTCTTATTGATTTGAGCAAATTGCAAATGCTTTGGCACATGTGTGCAAAGAGTACATACAACTGTCTGCAGTTTGGACAACAAATAATTGCATATGGCTTGTTGATCAAAACTGATGACTCGATTCTCACTTACACTGTCAAACACTTCAGAACTTCTCAGACATTTTTTATTGTGTAAGCCATCACATTCAAAACGATCTATTCAGTTATCATAATTAGTATACATGAATGTATATTCTAAAATATATCTGACATTGACATTGTTTGTAATGTCTGCTAAATTGGCACATGACCTCTAATTGCAATCGCAATCTAATTTCAAATTACCTCTAATATGAATCAACCATTTAACCATTTAACCAATCAACTTTGGGAGTATATATATATATATATATATATATATATATATATATATATATATATATATATATATATATATATATATATATATATATATATATGTAGACTGCCCATAGCACAATCACTGCTGTAGAATTTTTTGAGAATGGAGGACGTTCACAATCCTGAACTGCAGCAACATGCTCGTGGAAGAGCAATTGGAAGGCGTGTAAGAATACGTGGTGGTGGTAGAGGAAGAAATAATCGAGGAAGAGGTGGAAATAGAAGAGTCAGAGTCTCTGATGAAATCAGAGCCACACTTGTGGATCATGTCATAAATCATGGTTTTACAATGGAAGAGGCTGGTCGAAGAGTACAGCCTAATGTAAACAGGTCCACAGTGTCATCAATTGTGCAAACCTTTCGTAGGGAAAACAGGTAAATATGTATTTTTTTGTTTTACAGTAAGTAAAGTATTTTAACAATATAAACAACAATATTGTAAAGGTAAATGCAAGTCTATTTGTTTACTTTCTATAGAACTGCACGACAACCTCGTGCTGGTGGCAGAGCAGCAGTATTTAACCAACTGCAAGAACAAGAAATTTGCAACATGGTCATAGCCAACAATTCCATCAGGCTAAGAGAGATCCAAAGTGCAATCATAAATGACAATAATGTCTTTGCAAATATAAATTCTGTCAGCATTTCCACCATAGACAGAGTTTTAAAAAAACATCAGATGACTATGAAACAGCTCTATAAGGTGCCATTTGAGAGGAACAGTGAAAGAGTCAAGGCGTTGCAGTACCAGTATGTCCAGGTAAACCATTGGTGTGCACTTAGTGAGTTTTCCTGTATTTCTAAGATGTCTGTATTACTTTACTGTAAGTTTCAGAAACCCATAAGAAAATACATTTACTGTTACATTTTTTTCTGTGTTTCTTCATAGAGAATCATGGAGTTAGAAGTACATTAAACGACCCACATTCTTGTTTTTGTGGACGAGGCTGGGTTTAATCTGTCCAAAGGCTGGAGACGTGGTCGCAATCTCATTGGACACCGAGCCACAATTGACACACCAGGCCAATGTGGGGCCAATATTACAATGTGTGCTGCCATTTCAGAGAACGGTGTGAGCACACATATTCCACACATTGGGCCCTATAATACCCAACTTCTCCTGGACTTCCTAAATGCACTTTACAGAGACCTGATTCCAGAACAAGAAAGAGGTTTAGTTAGACCACATTTGCCTAATTATGTTTTTGTCTGGGATAATGTCAGCTTCCACCGAACCAACAGTGTTAGGGACTGGTTTGCTGCACATGAAAGGATAACAGTGGAATTCCTTCCACCATACTCTCCATTCCTAAATCCAATAGAAGAGTTTTTTTCAGCATGGAGGTGGAAAGTGTATGATCATAGACCACAAAATCAGATGTCCTTGTTGGATGCCATGAATGCTGCATGTGAGGACATCACAGCTGACCATTGCAGGGGATGTGTGTGGCATTCAAGGAGATTTTTTCCACGGTGTGTGGCAATGGAAAATATCAGATGTGATGTTGATGAAAATCTTTGGCCTGACCAACGTGAGCGACAAGATGTCCACCAACAATAATTTGTTTTTGTTTTGTTTTTTTTCCCATGAATGTTATTTGTTGTTTTTGTGTATTTGTGGTAATACACAAATATGAAATGTAAAGTGAAATCTTGTTACTCTTGTCAGTTACTTTACATGTACAGTAATACACTTGTATTGTGTACACATGAAGTACAAAAATAAACACTGTACAAATACAAATGTTCATAGACTTTTTTTTCTACATACTATTGACTTTTCTCAACAAATATGAGATTTTTGTTTAAACCCTTAATTTTCATGGTTGACTGTTGTGGTGAAAAAACAACTGAACATTTTGACCAGTGTGGCTCACACAATGACAAAAATACTTTAGATTTTGGTGGCCATGGCCAAATTATTGACACAATAACTAGGTTTTGAAGCATGAATTAAATGTTTTGGGTGAGTAACTACATTTTGCAGACATGCTATAAAGTTTTGAAGTTCCTGCAAACAGTTGTGACATTTGCACTCACAGTTTAGAGAATGTTAAGACTGTTTCGAAAAATGTGCCAAAGCAATTGAGAAAAACTGTAATAGAATGATAGATAGATGACAGAACGATAGAACGATAGATAGATAGACAGAGAATGATATAAGGATATAAGGATAGATAATAGAACGATAGATAGAACGATAGATAGAACGATAGATAGAACGATAGATAGATAGATAGATAGATAGATAGAACGACAGATAGAACGATAGATAGATAGAACGATAGATAGATAGATAGATAGATAGATAGATAGATAGAACGATAGATAGATAGAACGATAGATAGATAGAACGATAGATAGAACGATAGATAGATAGAACGATAGATAGAACGATAGATAGAACGATAGATAGATAGAACGATAGATAGAACGATAGATAGATAGATAGATAGATAGATAGATAGATAGATAGATAGATAGATAGATAGATAGATAGATAGATAAAACGACAGATAGAACGATAGATAGATAGAACGATAGATAGATAGATAGAACGATAGATAGAACGATAGATAGAACGATAGATAGATAGATAGATAGATAGATAGATAGATAGATAGATAGATAGATAAAACGACAGATAGAACGATAGATAGATAGAACGATAGATAGAACGATAGATAGATAGATAGATAGATAGATAGATAGATAGATAGATAGATAGAACGACAGATAGAACGATAGATAGATAGAACGATAGATAGATAGATAGATAGATAGAACGATAGATAGATAGAACGATAGATAGATAGAACGATAGATAGAACGATAGATAGATAGAACGATAGATAGATAGAACGATAGATAGAACGATAGATAGATAGAACGATAGATAGAACGATAGATAGATAGATAGATAGATAGAACGATAGATAGAACGATAGATAGAACGACAGATAGATAGAACGATAGATAGATAGAACGATAGATAGATAGATAGATAGATAGATAGATAGATAGATAGATAGATAGATAGATAGATAGATAGATAGATAGATAGAATGATAGATAGATAGATAGATAGATAGATAGATAGATAGATAGATAGAACGATAGATAGAACGATAGAGAGAACGATAGATAGATAGATAGAACGATAGATAGAACGATAGATAGAACGATAGATAGATAGAACGATAGATAGAACGATAGAGAGAACGATAGATAGATAGATAGAACGATAGATAGAACGATAGATAGAACGATAGATAGAACGATAGATAGATAGAACGATAGATAGAACGATAGAACGATAGATAGATAGATAGATAGATAGATAGATAGATAGATAGAACGATAGATAGATAGATAGAACGATAGATAGAATGATAGATAGAATGATAGATAGATAGATAGATAGAACGATAGATAGATAGATAGATATAGATAGATAGATAGATAGATAGATAGATAGATAGATAGATAGATAGATAGATAGATAGAATGATAGATAGAACGATAGATAGATAGATAGAACGATAGATAGAACGATAGATAGAACGATAGAGAGAACGATAGAACGATAGATAGAACGATAGATAGAACGATAGATAGAACGATAGATAGAACGATAGATAGATAGAACGATAGATAGAACGATAGAGAGAACGATAGATAGATAGATAGAACGATAGATAGAACGATAGATAGAACGATAGATAGATAGAACGATAGATAGAACGATAGAACGATAGATAGATAGATAGATAGATAGATAGATAGATAGATAGATAGAACGATAGATAGATAGATAGAACGATAGATAGAATGATAGATAGAATGATAGATAGATAGATAGATAGAACGATAGATAGATAGATAGATAGATAGATAGATATAGATAGATAGATAGATAGATAGATAGATAGATAGAATGATAGATAGAACGATAGATAGATAGATAGATAGATAGATAGATAGATAGATAGATAGATAGAATGATAGATAGATAGATAGATAGATAGATAGATAGATAGATAGATAGATAGATAGATAGATAGATAGATAGATAGATAGATAGATAGATAGATAGATAGATAGATAGATAGATAGATTTTTCTACAAATGTTAGAAGGCACTTTCTTGTAGAGCTTCTGTTTAAATGTCAAAGGCTTCTGGATCTCAGGCGAGTGAAACGATCAGACTGACAGCTCAATATTCCACTGGTCAGTCGTGTGACACATTTGATCGGTCAGCAGAGCACAGATCATTGCCTTATATTGATTATTTCTCAAGACAGTATGTGCTTGTGTGTGCGTGTGTGTGAGACAGAATAGACACTCAAGCTGAATAAAACATGAAACTTGACTCATAGCAAGTCAAGAGAGGCTGACGTGACAGATGTGTTGGTGAACACACACACAGACACACACACACACACACACACACACACACACACACACACACACACACACACACACACACACACACACACATGTTGGGTTTACACGTTTTATGGGGACATTCCATAGGCGTAATGGTTTTTATACTGTACAAACCGTACTTTCTATCGCCCTACACCTACCCTACACCTAAACCTAGCCCTCACAGGAGATTGTGCATACTTTTACTTCATCAAAAAAACTCATTGTGCATGATTTATAAGCCTGTTTCCTCATGGGGACCTGAGAAATGTCCCCACAAGGTCAAAATCTACTGGTATTCCTATCCTTGTGGGGACATTTGGTCCCAATAACGTGATGAATACCAGGTACACACACACACACACACACACACACACACACACACACACAGAGTCTCAGAGGATTGCAGGACAGCGTGGGAATTAGTTGTTCTAAAGCCGTGTTTCAGAGTCCTTTTAAACGCCTCTAATCCGCCTGATTGAACACTTAAACCAGCGTCTAACATGATCCAACACATGCTTCATCAAAATCACTCCAATCATCACGAACTGAGAACCTCATGGGATGCTGGACACTAAACCACCAGCAACAACACTAATAAAATGTGCAAAAATGAACTACATTTTTTGTATTAATTATATTACATGTACATTTTCAGTAATCCAGTATCTGGGATCTTTTTTATTAAAAATAAAATAAAATAAAAACCCTGCACTAATCTCTAGCACTGAAAGCTAGTAAATTTGACAAATAATTATAAAACATTTTTTACACTGTATATGGAGACTCTAAGCACTACCTGGTAGGACATACACTTCCTCGCTCCACCGTGCATTTTATTTGCACCACATCTAGTGACAAATGGGAAGGGCATTAAGTTGTTGAGGCCGGATGTCATGATCGGGGCTGTGGGGCTTCCCTCAGCCACCTGAGGTCACTGTTTTCCCTTCCCTGCACAGCACTTCCAAGTATTCACGTCTGTTTTGTCATTTACACTGATTCACTCACAGCTGTTCACCATTTGGACTTTTTTATAAGAACCCTCATTTCCCACTACTCCTTCTGGCTGCATTGTCTTCCGTATGGTTTGTTTCCTGTCTCTGTTTTCAAGTTTTATGTTAATCCTGCTCCTGCCCAGATCCAGTCGTGTGTGCCGTGTTGGCCTTTTGGTTTTGTTTTGTTCTGTTTATTTGTGTTTATTGTTATTAAATATACTCCTTGCATCTGGACCCAGAACTCCCCTTATTCACGTGACAGAATGCAGCCAGCATCAGTGGGTCCAGCAGGGAGGATTTCTTTTTTGCCCTTCAGGGAGAAGGTGACGTTGTCCAAAGAGACGGCGGCCATTTGCGCTCGTTGGGCGGCGGAGGCGGTCGTTGAGCCGACTGAGCCCGAGTGGATGACGACCATTTTCGCTCGTTGGGCGGCGGAGGCGGCGTCCACTGTCTCTGTTCCGGACGCGGCGGTGACCGCGCTCTCTGTTCCGGACGCGGCGGTGACCGCTCTCTCTGTTTCGGACGCGGCGGTGACCGCGCTCTCTGTTCCGGACGCGGCGGTGACCGCGCTCTCTGTTTCGGACGTGGCGGTGACCGCGCTCTCTGTTCCGGACGCGGCGGTGACCGCGCTCTCTGTTTCGGACGCGGCGGTGACCGCTCTCTCTGTTCCGGACGCGGCGGTGACCGCGCTCTCTGTTCCGGACGCGGCGGTGACCGCTCTCTCTGTTCCTGACGCGGCGGTGACCGCGCTCTCTGTTCCGGACGCGGCGGTGACCGCTCTCTCTGTTCCGGACGCGGCGGTGACCGCTCTCTCTGTTCCGGACGCGGCGGTGACCGCTCTCTCTGTTCCGGACGCGGCGGTGACCGCTCTCTCTGTTTCGGACGCGGCGGTGACCGCTCTCTCTTTTCCGGACGCGGCGGTGACCGCTCTCTCTTTTCCGGACGCGGCGGTGACCGCTCTCTCTGTTCCGGACGCGGCGGTGACCGCGCTCTCTGTTCCGGACGCGGCGGTGACCGCTCTCTCTGTTTCGGACGCGGCGGTGACCGCTATCTCTGTTCCGGACGCGGCGGTGACCGCGCTCTCTGTTTCGGACGCGGCGGTGACCGCGCTCTCTGTTCCGGACGCGGCGGTGACCGCGCTCTCTGTTTCGGACGCGGCGGTGACCGCTCTCTCTGTTCCGGACGCGGCGGTGACCGCGCTCTCTGTTCCGGACGCGGCGGTGACCGCTCTCTCTGTTCCTGACGCGGCGGTGACCGCGCTCTCTGTTCCGGACGCGGCGGTGACCGCTCTCTCTGTTCCGGACGCGGCGGTGACCGCTCTCTCTGTTCCGGACGCGGCGGTGACCGCTCTCTCTGTTCCGGACGCGGCGGTGACCGCTCTCTCTGTTTCGGACGCGGCGGTGACCGCTCTCTCTTTTCCGGACGCGGCGGTGACCGCTCTCTCTTTTCCGGACGCGGCGGTGACCGCTCTCTCTGTTCCGGACGCGGCGGTGACCGCGCTCTCTGTTTCGGACGCGGCGGTGACCGCTCTCTCTGTTTCGGACACGGCGGTGACCGCTATCTCTGTTTCGGACGCGGCTGTGACCGCTATCTCCGTGCCTGACGCGGCGGCGTCCGCTATCTCCGTGCCTGACGCGGCGGCGTCCGCTGTCTCCGTGCCTGACGCGGTGGCGTCCGCTGTCTCCGTGCCTGGCGTGGCGACGTCCGTTGACTCCGTGCCTGACGCGGCGGCGTCCGATGTCTCCGTGCCTGACGCGGCGACGTCCGCTATCTCCGTGCCCGACGCGGCGACGTCCGCTATCTCCGTGCCTGACGCGGCGACGTCCGCTATTGGGCCTGACGCGCCGTTACACGGGCCTGGCCCGCCATCCCTCCCCCTGACTTGCCTTCCTCCGTGCCTCCTCCCTCCAGACTTAGGGAACGTCTGGGAGCCGTTCCGTGGGGAGGGGGTACTGTCATGATCGGGGCTGTGGGGCTTCCCTCAGCCACCTGAGGTCACTGTTTTCCCTTCCCTGCACAGCACTTCCAAGTATTCACGTCTGTTTTGTCATTTACACTGATTCACTCACAGCTGTTCACCATTTGGACTTTTTTATAAGAACCCTCATTTCCCACTACTCCTTCTGGCTGCATTGTCTTCCGTATGGTTTGTTTCCTGTCTCTGTTTTCAAGTTTTATGTTAATCCTGCTCCTGCCCAGATCCAGTCGTGTGTGCCGTGTTGGCCTTTTGGTTTTGTTTTGTTCTGTTTATTTGTGTTTATTGTTATTAAATATACTCCTTGCATCTGGACCCAGAACTCCCCTTATTCACGTGACACCGGAAAGCCGGAGCGATCCATCAGAATAGTCCTGAAATGCAAACAGTCGGAGCAGCGGTGGATTGCATAAATCTTCCTGAGAGCCGAGCGCAACAGACACACAGAGAGAGTGAGTGTGTTTACCTCCGACAGACATGCAGCGCTGCATCACAATCACACAGGTGAACTCACGCACAAACACACACGTGACATCCTGCAGGGCCTTTTCAGTTCTCATCCTCATCCTTAGTGATTATGGCTAAAGCTCAACATGGCTTGCGTCTAGAAAGTAAAAATACTCCTGGAAAACCCCAAAAGATTCACACTTGCTGCTACCAAGGTCTTCAGATTAAGAAAAGGTCAAAATGATCATGCATTTGGTTGTTAAAACAAATGAAGAGTTAAAAAAGACAAAAACTAGTGTGCTGTATATTGCAAACAAACCCCAAGAATTTTTCACCTTTTTTTCTGCAACAGATTTTGGCAGCAGTTCATTTGCAACTCTAAATATGAATCTCAAGAGACTTTTCTGAGAACAAAGATTATCATCTAGACAAAACAAACACATGGCTGATCAAACTCTCAGAGCATTTTAATGGCTTATAATAACATTCTCAGTTTCAAAATCCAAATGAGTAAGTATCACTACACCAAAATATATCACAGTAAAATACTATGGCATTTGGATAAGGACACATTCAAATACCTTGTTATTTTTGCACTGTACTACCACAGTATAATGATGATAATACCATTGTATTTTTGGGGTCAGTAAGATATTTATTTACAGAAATTAAAACTTGTATTCAGCAAGGATGCATTTAATTGATCAAAAGTGACAGTATAGACTTTTATAATGTTACAAAAGATTTCTATTTCAAATAAATGCTGTTCTTTTGAACTTTCTATTTATCAAAGAATCCTGAAAAATCAAATGTATCAGTTTCCACAAAAATACGAAGCAGCACAACTGTTTTCAACATTGATATTGGTCAGAAAGGCTTCTTGAGCAGCAAGTCAGCATATTAGAATGATTTCTGAAGCATAATGTGACACTGAAGACTGGAGTAATGATGCTGAAAATTCAGCTTTGATCACAGAAATAAATTACATTTGAAATAAATTCAAATAGAAAACATTTTAAATAACAATAATATTTCACATTCTTAATGTTATTACTGTATTACTGTACTTTTGATCAAATAAATGCAGCTTTGGTGCTCATAAGAGGCTTTCAAAAACATATATATTTTTTTTACAAACTTCAAACTTTGAATGCTAGGTTCATGGTACTGAATGATTATAATATTCATATTTACATGGAACTCCAAAGTACTTAAAAGAATGTTATGATATTACTACGTCACATACTAATAATTCTGTCTGCTTTCAGTAGCATATATATCAAAGTAGAACGCCATTGCCATCACTGTACCGCCACAGAACTGTGTTGCGAAGGCGTTGTGATGGAATTCAACATCAGAGCGCTGTGTAATGGCGTATCTGGGGCAAAATTCACCACTTCCACCCAGACGTTGCATAAGATGTCTCCACATCGCCGCGCTCCGCTTCTACTGCGGGATCAAGCAGCTCAGATTTTCTAAAGCCATTCACTGCGGCACAGACAAAGCTTTTACTTCCGTCATTTATTGACGTACTTCATTAAGTTTGCTCTGTTTAATTAGTCTTTTATTGGGCGCTGCGTGTTTTTAAGTGCCAGCGGAGCGAGGTCTCAAACAATGTAGCTTCTTCATGTCACGTTCACTGGTGTGCTTTTTAATAAATGTGTTTCTGCCGTACTCCAAAAAATCTGCTCACTTTAGCAGTCTGTTTTTAAAGGGTATGCAAATCAGCATGTCAGAATGATTTCTGGTTCATGTGACACTGAAGACTTAAGTAATTATGCAGAAAATTCAGCTTTGAACAGGAATAAAGTACATTTGACTTCAAATAGAAAACAGTTATTTTAAATTCAAACCCCTTCAAACCATCTGTTTCTCCTGGATACCGCCACCTGATATTTACAAGGACAGTTCAGATAAGACTATACTCTACATCCTCATATTCTATATCTGCCATATCAACATTGTTAATAAACCTACATTCCTGGTATTACACTTACCTCTGTCTCTGCCTCCTCCTGTGTGTGACAATTTCACAATATTGCTGTTTTTTTGATCAAATAAATACAGCTTTGGTGAGCATTATCATATTCATATGTGCATCTGACTTCCTCCTAAACATCTGCTCATTTGATCAGTCTGTTTAAAGGCTGCTCTGTTGGAAAGATGAAGGCAATTGAAGTCCAGAGACTTAAAAGGGCAACTGAAAACTACCCCACAACACTTCACATGACCTCATCAATTCAAGTGTTCCCTTCCGAAGGGAACTCTCACTGCGTCCTCTAGAGGGCGCTTTTGGGGAACGCTGCAGCGTGCCTCGAGTCTGAAGAATGCATAGAAAAACTACATGAAATGGCCGGCGCCAGCGTATGACGTCACCGCGGCGCGTCAGTCGCTGCCGTTGCGTCACTACCGGGCGACCATAACATAAAAGAGGCGCCCGTGCAACACAATACATCTTCGCTGTCTTCAGCTTTCCCGGTTTGGATGTGCATTGGAAGAAACGGTAAGAATCCTTTCTTTAAACTACTATCATGGCAAGCACTAGCAAGTCGTTTAAGCGGTGTGTTCATCCGTGTCCTCGTTATTTGACACCTGATGACACACATGAGCTTTGCGTATTCTGTTTGGGCGAAGAGCACACACGCGATGTCCTTGAGGGGGCATTGTGTGTACATTGTGAGCGCTTCCCTATGAAGAAGCTCCGGTCTCGTCTGTCTCTCTTTCTGAGGAAAGATGAGCATTCACTTGCCCCTCGCGGTTCGGGTCCTGCCGTTGCCGAGGCACGGAGGAAACTGAGCTCGTGGGGCTCGCAAGTGGAACTGGCTGACGAACTTGAGAAGGGTCTCTCTCTCTTGCCAGCCGGAGACGATGACAGGCTCCTAGCTGATGATGATGCGTTATCGCTGACGTCGTCAGATCCAGGAGCAAGTGCTCTTTTGGGTTCCACCCAAGAAGAACAGGAAGTGCTAGAGATGGATGAAGACGCTGAGGCTGAATCCTCTCTACCTTCCTGCCCTGCATATGAAGAGCTGCTGGAGGTTATGGACCGCGCCACGGCCAGGCTCGACCTGCCGTGGAAGCGGGCTAGAAAGATAACGCCGCGGGGTCGCCTCGACGAGCGGTATCTTTCAGGCCATAACCACCCAGCTCCGGTGAGTCTCCCATTCCTTCCCGATCTTCATACTGAGATCGAGAAGGGCTGGAAAAAGCCGTACTCGGCGCGCATTCATAGTTCGTCTATGGCGAACTATGCTAATATCGAGGGATTGCGTGACCACGGCTATGAGAAGATGCCCCCTGTGGAAGAGACGCTAGCCTGCTATCTCTCCACAGGGCGGGCCTCCTCTCTCAAGACTCCCTCTCTGCCTTCTCCGGCCCTGCAATTAACATCCCGGCTGAACGGCAGAGCATATGCAGCAGCAGGTCAGGCGGTGGGTGCACTGCACACCATGGCAGTGCTCCAAGCCTACCAAGCCGATCTGCTGAAAGACCTGGACAACGGTCAGGGTCTTTCCCCTGACCAGGTGGCTGAGCTCCGTCGCACCACGGATCTCGCTCTCCGTGCCACCAAGCAGGCCGCTACCCATATGGGCAGGGCCATGGGGGCTATGGTGGCTACGGAGAGACATCTGTGGTTGAACCTGGCTGATGTCGGGAGGAAAGAGAAGGGCTTTCTTCTCGACGCACCGGTTTCGCCATCTGAGCTTTTCGGTGCCTCCGTCGAGACGGTGGTTGAAAAGTTCAGAGAAGCGAAGACGCGCTCAGCTGCCTTCAAGTCCTTTATCCCTCGAAGGCCCAGGTCTCAGCCCGAACACCACAGGGGTCCTGCGCCGCCTCCTTCTGAGGAACAGAGGCAGGTGCAGAAGGCTAGTGTTGCATCCCGCGCTCCTCCTCCCCCTGCGAGCAGGTCTAGGAGGCGACGCGGATCGAGAGGTGGCAGACAGGATTTAAGGGAAGTCATCCAAGCGAGACAAAATTCTCGCAGGGGTCAGAGTAATACCTAATAAAACCTCTCCTTCCCTCGGGCCAGTCGGGTCGCCATTTTAATTCCCCTGTCGCCATTTAAGCTTCCTGCACTCCCCGGACCTATGATGTTCTTTGGTGGTTCTACCTGTATAGAACCCTAATTTACTGATGGTCTGGAATCAGGCGGTCTCTGAGGAGAGTCCCGCCTCTTTCTACGAAGCAGGATGCTCTTAAATGGGTGAGTATGATCCGTTTTTTACTTTGAAGGAACTTCATACTGTCTCAGGCCTGTGTATGTTTTCTCTCTCCACAGAAGAAATACGACGAGTCTACGGCAGACGCCCCCCTCTGATCCTATGGATTAAGGTTACGGCAGTGTTTTGCCCTCTCCACTCCACAGGCTGTGCGGTAAACCAACCCTTACAGCATACATTACACATAGGACCTTGTCCTCTTCAAGGTAAGCTCCCTAAGTCTTTCCTGGGTTTGCCCTTGATATGGTTATGCTGTCCTTTGCAGGCTTAGTGTAGACTTATGCCCTATTGAGACAGGAGCATAACTCCCTAGTTACGCCCCCCTTATGGCTGGATAGGCATGTTGCCTGCAGGGTTAGGTTGCGTGTTGTATTTTTCCCTCAGAAAAAGGTGGAAACATCTCGACGGAGCACCCCTCCCTTCAAACGGTTGTATGGTGGTGTCCGTCTACACAACACTTGTTCCAGCACTATCAGGCTTCCCCCTTCAGTGGTTAAACGAGCAAAAGGAAATTTTCCTTTCTCCCTAGGTAAGCATCTTAAGATATTTATGGTTAAGATTGCACTAGTATGTTTAACTCTGTTGCAGACGGCCTGCGTGCGAGGATCCGCTTCGTGTCCTCTCCTAAATACGGTTTCCATGGAAACTGAGTGTCTACACCTGTTGAGACAGGCGTTCACTTGAATAGGAGTGCAGCAGACCGGAGTGCTCGCTGCGAACCCGGAGCAGGTTTGGTTGCTCCCTTTTCTGCGGAAAAGGTTCTTATTTGAGCTCCACCTGGTGACATGCTTTCCAGCTGGGGTCTTGATTCTCGGTCCATTTGGTGTGCGCTCCCCTTTCTGAGGAAGGGGTTTTTATGTAAATCTGAGTGCCACTTTGTGACTCTCTTCAAGTCGCCTCATTCTAAGCCTGAGGGCTGAGGCAGCACTTGATGTAGGATCTACACCCAGGCTGACGAATGTCTCCCCTACAGAGGGTTTGAGCATCTTTCGGTGTTTAACACCTTAGAAAGCCGTCACTCTAGGATCGATTCTCGCCCCCCAGGCCTAGTTCCACTTCCCTTTCTGAGGAAAGGTTTACGAAGTGTCTGAACTAGGAAGCTGCCCTTATTCATTCCGGAGCTTCCCAGAAACTTTCAAGGCAAACAGTGCTCCCCTTTCTGAGGAAAGGGT
This sequence comes from Garra rufa, assembly GCF_049309525.1. Taxonomy (NCBI): domain Eukaryota; kingdom Metazoa; phylum Chordata; class Actinopteri; order Cypriniformes; family Cyprinidae; genus Garra; species Garra rufa. The sequence goes on from NC_133372.1 coordinate 43,974,834, forward strand.
TTGTTAAGGTTAAGAGCTCACGTTCCTCCCTGTGCGCAGGATTGCTGGAACATATCTGAGCTCCCCTAATCCAGGGTTTCCTTCAGAGCAACTTCCCAGGACTGAGTGCTCCCCCTTCTGAGGAATGGGTTTTGTTAAGGTTAAGAGCTCGCGTTCCTCCCTGTGCGCAGGATTGCTGGAACGGACCTGACCTCCCCTAATTCAGGGTTTCCTTCAGAGCAACTTCCTAGGACGGAATGTTTCCTCCCTCCTGAGGGTAGGAATCTACCAGGGACAGACCCTTGAGAGTTATGAATCTGCTACAAGGATGTTGGCGTGCCCCCTTTCCAGGGTTCACTTATAAAAGCACCACTCCTTGGTGGCCAAGTTCTCCTCCCTGTTTCCCAGGGTAGGAGCTTGACCTTCATGCTTCAGGTTTCTACTCTCCAGCCTTTATTCTGGATGTATGCTCCCCTCTATGAAGGGTAACAGTGAGAGCATTCGCTCCTGTTCGGTTGTGCAGCTCCCCTTCTGGGAAGGGTCTTCTATGAGCGCCAACCCACCTTCGTGAGATTGCCAGACCTTCATACAGGTCGCGTGGACTGGGCTGTGCACGCTTCCCCCCTTTTCATTAAGGGTTCCCTAAAAGACAGCAGTGCCCCCTTCTGGAGAAGCGATCCTCCCTGTGGATCAGGGTCAGGATTTTTGTCCTCTACTATCGTCCACCATTTCAGGATGGTCTCAGCTCCATGTTCATCTCTGTTGACAGATAGCTTGCGAGCTTCTGTCCAGGGGAGGGTTAGTGTGGCAATCCCCTCACCATCTGGGTCATACCCTTTCTGTCTCTTCAGACGGCATGGAGCTGATAGTGAAACCCCCTGGGAAAACACTCCCCTTAAATCCGATCATGTCGGTAAGCGTCCCACGCTATGCCTGGGCGTCTTCCAGTTAAAACCACAAGTGTGGTAAGTGCACACACACCTGGGGCACTTCTATAAAATCCACGTGTTGGTAGGTTCCCACCAAGTTTGAGTTCCTCTTTTAAATCCTTTTTGGTATGGGTCACACGCTTTGCCTTGTTCCCATCTATTGAAGTCGGCTTACAACCCCGGTTCCCTGGGTTCGACTCCTTTGATATCTTAGCTGATGTCTGCTGACCATCCACTATTGGGGCGCGCCACTACTAGTGGCCCTTTGAACGGACCCAGGACAGGTTTCTGCCCTCTTATGGGAGCCAGTTCCTGAGGGAACTAGGCCCTATGTTGCGGTAGTTTCTGGTTCTGACAAGTCTAAGTTTCCATCGAAGCTTAGCCGTTTCCCTCAGAAGGAATTACTATAATTCCAAGCCTGAGCTGTGCCCTGGGTTCTACCCAGTCTGTAAGTGGGTAACAGGTCAGGCCTCTGGCCGGGAGGGGTAACGTTTTGACAGCCGTCACCACGTCCTAGTAGGGGCAATTCCTCTCAGAATTGTTGCTTAGTGCTCGCTGGCTTAGCATGCACTCCCCTCAGCATGGCAGTGTTGGTATACCGTTCCCCAAAAGCGCCCTCTAGAGGACGCAGTGAGAGTTCCCTTCGGAAGGGAACGTCTCAGGTTACGTATGTAACCCTAGTTCCCTGAGAATAGGGAACGAGACACTGCGTCCTCTAGGCTTCCTCGCCATGCTTCGGACGGTAAAGCTTCAGACTTTGAAGATGTATTGTGTTGCACGGGCGCCTCTTTTATGTTATGGTCGCCCGGTAGTGACGCAACGGCAGCGACTGACGCGCCGCGGTGACGTCATACGCTGGCGCCGGCCATTTCATGTAGTTTTTCTATGCATTCTTCAGACTCGAGGCACGCTGCAGCGTTCCCCAAAAGCGCCCTCTAGAGGACGCAGTGTCTCGTTCCCTATTCTCAGGGAACTAGGGTTACATACGTAACCTGAGACGTTTTTAATCAAATGCTTCTGTGAATCCCTGCTGCTTTAGATGTTTTCTTTCTCAAATGCTGTTGCTTTCTCTTTTATATATTTCATGATCTGAGGCACTTTCTGCAACGGACAGACCATCAACAAGGATGCATGTGCAAGATGTGCATCAGTGTTTGATGAGGAAGGAGACGAGATTCGGCCATCTGTGCTGAGCTCTGAGTGTGCAGGCGCTCTTAAAGAGGTGTCTCATCTTTTCCCACACACACGACAGATGTTCATGGTGTGATAAAGCTCGGATTGGATCCAAACCGCTCTTCCACAGGTCATGGAGGATATCTAGCGGATCAGAATCACAGCCTCTGTTAATGAAGTGTCAAAGTTTAAAGTGCATGGACCGCTGGAAGAGATGTTTACTGAGGCGTCGCATCTTGGCTCTTAAATGTAATGAAAACCCTTGATATCTGAGATTGCACAGTCAAGCCTTCCAATAAAACTGAAAAATACTGATTACTTGTTAGCATTCTATCATGCAACAAATACTAAAAAATGCTTTTTGGTTGCATAATTCATTTGCATGGGAAAAAAAACAATGATGTAAAAACAATTTTCACTCAGAAATTGCTAGTAAATTGAAGATGAAATTTTAAAGTAGAAAATATTATTTTTTTGTAAAAAAAATATTCTAATACACTTTTCAGTGTAGAAATCTACCTGAAGACCATAGCAACATGCTATCAATCACTTAATAAAACATCCATATAGCAATATGTTGCATGAGAAAACGTGAACCTAGATTAAAAAAGAAAAATGTACTGCATTGTTTGTGTTAAGTGCATGTATTAAGTCTTTACTTGCTGTTTTTGTTTACAGGGTTAATTTCGCCAACTGATGGTTTTGGGTCACCTGGAAAATATGTATTTTTTTTGTGATGTTAATGTCTCTAACAAAGGTGCCTTCAGAAGAAATGCAATTAACATCTTCAAGGCACTTGCCCAGTTTCTCAACAGGTTCATCCTGTAAGTCTTGGCTAAAATGACACTGTTAAATGCAAGACTTGGCCTAACGTGTGTCCAGCCCTAAAATTAATAACCACTGATTAATTACGCTTCAGTTATTCATCGGAAGAATTCCAAGGAATATGACTGTGATTTTAAGCTGTTATCAACAAACACTTAAGATAATTGGAGTCTGTTTACAAGAAAATTCTATTTTACTTTTTGTACATCATAATTTCATGTTTAGTTCAAGTGTTCATTACAGTTTCTATAAATTCTTTGTGACATTTACTAGCAATTTCTGAGTAAATCCTACACCAAATACTGGATAGTGAAACATGAACATAGAGAAGGAAAACCACAAATGAGATTTCTTTTCTCAATTGCTTCTCCTAGACAATGCAATGAACTAGACAGGTGTTCCTCTCTAAAGTTTCTACCAAGAGTTTCAGAAGAGATCTCAAATTGTGCTCAGATAGAGTCTGCAATCAAAAGCCATCTCAAGATAAACTCAAGCATTTCTCATGATCATTGGAGCTGCTCTCCACATGCATTTTACCGTTGGGGAATGAAAACCTTTGCCGCATTTGTGCCTCATATTTGGTCTCCAAAGAAATCTTTGGAAAAACATCTGAGGCAAAGCTGATTTCTAAACAAAACCTAGTCTCCAGCTATGAAAGCGCAACCTCTAAGCAATGAAATTGTTCCTCTGGGATATTATGTAATCTGGACAAACACTCATTTCGAAGCCCTCCACTGCTCTTCCACAGTTCTTCTGCTGCTTCTGACACACAATCCTCTTGCATCTCCTCGTTGTGTGCTGCGGTAATTCTGTCCAAATATTTACAGATGTATAGATTAGATTAGAGACGCTCTTTGACAGACTGCATTTCCATATTTCCTCCTGCCACATTTGGCCTAGAATGTTTGCGCTGAACATACAAGCATCACAGTGAGCGAAATGAAAGAGAAAACACATGAATGATTCACTTCAGCTTCTTGTGTAACTGTGAATAAAATAATCTCATAATGTTTTAATGTTCACAACATACTAAAATAAGCAGTAGTAAAAGCACAGAAAAGTGGCCTGATTGTATAAACAGTGTGATTATGGATTGCTAGATTATATATTAGATTAAAAAAATCAAACTTAAGCAACAAATTGCAAACAAATGTACAAATATATGACTTTGAACTTTAATACACATTTCTGGTCTTATTGTGCATGTTGTTCCAAATAAGAGCATTTTGGTCTTTATTATCCTTCATGTTTCAACTGCGCTAACCTCCAAAACAACGTTTCAACTTCCTAAAAACAAATCACTCTATCTATTTATTCTCACCGAATATCCTGTTTCGCCCAGAAATATGTCACATTATACAAGTAAAATGGGTTGCAAACACCTTTTCATGTTGAATTAAAACCATTATTCCAAATACTTACAGATGCACAGATTAAAATATATGAATCTGAAGTCTACATGAAATCAAAATGTACTTTCTTAATGGACATTTCTGCTCTTACTGTTACCAATTTCTGTGCATTTTATTCTAAAAACGAACATTTTTGTCTTTATTATATTAGTAATTATCTCTGAAGCAACTGTAAGAATCCTTTTTAATTTTCATTCTCTCATGCAACATCCACTTTTCACGTTTTCCTTCATTAATTCTAACTGAATTGTCTTGTTTCATCCAGAAATTGGGCTGTAAACAGATCTTGAAAATCAAATGTACGGTATGACTTTTGAAGTCAATATGCAATCAGTTTGTTCAAGCATTTAAAGCAACAGATGACAAAACTGCAAATGTGCACTTAAACAGAATCTTTTTGTAGTGTAGATGGTAATTTAGTTATCATTATCGTTTTCTTTATAGTTTTTGTCGTGCACAGACCTTTATTGTTATCAATTTTTGTGCACCCAAATGGGAACATTTTTGTCTTTATTATCTTTCAACTAAATGTAATAACCTCCTCCACTTCTCCAAAACATATTCAAGAATCCCTCTTAGATTTTATTCAGGAATCTAACATGCACTTGTCATCTAAATTCCAGTCATGCCCTCCATATTTTCTCACTGAACATCAAAAAATGTCATACTATACAGAAGTAAAATGGGTTGCAAACACCTTTTGATGCTGACTTCAAGCTCACAGTTGCTCTCTTTCTCCCAATGGTCATGCGCTTTGGGATATGAACACAGTTATAGCTACGATGGGTCAGGAACTATTTCTAAGAATGCTTTTGTCAGGTTAAGGTCTTCGACATTTAGCGGTCTTGTATCAAAATCCTCAAGGTGTACGTTATATAAATAGCATGTTAAAGGACAGACGACTAGATGTAAATTTAGACACAATGATGCAGAGTTTCAAACTCAACACAGATCAGATTCTGTAGTACGTTGCCTCTCCATGGAAGCCTGCAGCCTGACCTACTTAGTGTGGTGACGTTTGCTAGCGCTGAGGGGATCTGGCAACCATGCAGCACAGCTCTCTCTCTCTCTACTTCTCTGTTTTTCTTGCCGTTTTGCTGTCTGTCTCACATCCGATGGGGCCAAGTCTGCCCACAAGACACCGCTGCCTCTAGCACAGGCCCTTTCATGCAGTCAAATGTTCACACAGGGATTTACACATGTGTAGTCATCATGTCATAAAACTTAAAAATCCAGGAATCTCAAAAGCATCCCACTCCAATAAAATGCATGAAAAAGCCAAGCCAAACATTTCCTACTAATCTAAAATGTTAGCATCAATAGATTACAGCTGTATTACAAAACATTGACACATTTGTACGTCTTCTGAAGCAAACGTCTACTACAGTATGCTACACAGGTGCTAGTGCACTTCTAGACGGCTCATAGTGTGCTCTATGTGGTTTTTAGGTCATATCACCGCGAAATGTATTAGGTGTTTTTTTCTAGATGGTTTTTTAGGTCATATCACCACAAAATGTATTAGTAACTTCAACTTGCAACTACTATAAAAAATCCAGCGCACATAAAGCAATACAAACTATACAAAAAGTTTCACTTTTTTATCTTTGCCCAGCTCTAAACTGCAAAATATGGACAGTTAGGTATTAAAGTATTATAGACATTAACAACATGAATTTCTGTGAAGTTGCTATGAAACTGTGTACACTGCGCAAAGCGCTATACAGATAAAAATTTACTTTATCTTAAGGTCAACTAAAAATACTAATTTAATGGTTAATCAAAGATAAAACGCTAGCAATCTACAACATAAATCATACACTTCTTAAAATAAAAGTATAAAAATAATAGAGCCTTTTATTTAATTTTTTTTCAAATGTTGTACTTTCCATTTGCATTGGATTTCTGTATTTTGTTTTAATGTTTGAATTAAATGAATAAATAAAAAAGAATGTCTAATCAAATGAATTTAGTGTCTTTTGAAATCCGTTTTTATTTCAGTATAATTCAGTTTAAATTCAACCCAAATTCTGTTTTCCTTTTTTACTTTTCAGCATTCCATTATAATTGTTTAATTAAAACTGATTTAATAATAAACAGGAAATCTATTCAGTTGAATAAATAAAACTTTAAAAATTAATTAATTCATTTTCATTTTTAAAATAACAGTTGTAAAACAGCTCTATGAAAAGTGCTTTTTATTAAACAAATTCTGTGTTGTTTTTTCTGGATTTTGTTTTCAATTTTAGTAAAATTTTAAGAATCAAAAACGGATGACTTATCAATTAAATTCAATAAAATGAATTCATTTTTTTAACTACCTAAATTCATAAAAACTCATTAAAATTAACAATTTAATCATTTATTAAAATAGTACTTTTGACAAGGTCTGTGACACTGCATGTTATACAGCAATTTTTAATTTTTATGACTGGATTTTATCCATGTTTTTAGCATTGCAGAAATCACAGGGGCCTAGACTAAGGATCTAGTCAGTTGAGACAGAGCGCTACCCACAATTCCCAGTGAGTACAGTGTAGGCCTCAGGCTGGGCCAGGTAAAGCTAATGTACACACATGAATGTACTGACACATGTGAGAAAACGCACAGTCGCACTGGAAAATACACGAACCTAATCCTTGCACCTCAGAGCCGTGGGCCATATCTCAAACATCAGCTCAACCCGGCTTACAGTTCATGTATGACTACAGATTATCATGCATGTATTAGCATGTATCCCACTTAATTAACACACATTTTTATCACAGATAAGCATGCATGTGCTCTTGTTTGCCCCAAGTTGGATGTCACGTCTCATTTATATTCTCATTATTCTGAGCTCTCTGGATCTTTACGTATTAAAGAAGCAATCAGAGTGTTATCAGCGCTTAAAAGCTGGCTGCGAGTCCTTTGATGTCAGATCTGACAGGTCGCTTCTCCTCGGACTCGGCACACGAGGAACGACAGATGGTCATCATTAACGTCCGTCGCTCTTCAAGGTCATCTGCAGTCATTCAGGAGGTAAAGTGGGCATGATTTCGCATGTCTTCACCAGCTGGTGTAATGCTAGAGTAAGACCACTTAACGGACAGGTCACCGGGTGCTTGTCGGAATCAAGGGTGTTTTAATTGCTTGAAAGAGAGGTGGATTGCCGATACGCTGCACGAGTGGGTTCGATTACTAAGACCGGCACTAACAAACCTCACAAGAATCGATCGTATCTAGACGGATAGTACGATGAGTTCCCTGTATCCCAATTTGCATCAGCTGTAAATAGTGGCCAGGATTAGAATCAGTGCATATTGCATTGCATTGCATTGTGCAAGTTATGTAAAGTATCACATTACTTTTAAATTTGCAAGAAAGCATCTGAGTTACTTTTTCAAATATTTATTGACTGACAGCTCTCCTCTCCCTATGTTAAGAGAAATCGGGAATAAATGTAGAGGAAGAGGCACTTCTTTCAGCTGAAGGCTTATTAATTTCCTTAATAAACTTAAGTAATGTAATGCATTACCTTTCATAAAAAGTAACTAAGTAACGCAATTGGTTACTTTTTTTATGGAGTAATGCAATATTGTAATGCACTTTTAGAAGTAACTTTCCTGAACATTGCATATATTAGTGCATCACAGAACAGTGCATAATATAAGTGAATGTATGGTGTACTACTATTTTTCAAGTGTGCATCTGTGCCATCTGTATCCACTAAGTTATTATTTCCCACATCAATTGGTAATACTGAGATATATCATAGTACACTCTTAAAAATAAAGGTGCTTTAAAAGGTTCTTCACAGCGATGCTATAGAAGAAACATTTTTGGTTATACAAAGAACCATTCACTCAAAGGTTTGTTAAAAAACCTTCTTTTTCTTACCCTTTTATAATCTGAAGAACCTTCTTTCGCCACAAAGAACCTTTTGTGAAACAGAAAGGTTTTTCAGATGTTAAAGGTTCTTTATGGAACCATTTAGACAAAAAAGTTCTTCTACGGCATTGTGAAGCACCTTTATTTTTAAGAGTGTTCCACTACTTTTTTGGTACTTTTTTGCTAGTGAAACTATATTCTAAAGACTCACAAATAAAAAGTAGCCTACTGTGGAAGTATTATGGTACAATGACGGTACATATTTATCATGGTACTGAAACTCTTGTGAATGATTTTCATATTCACATACGATGGTATTTCAGCTGTTGTTTGACTTTTTCAGATATGAAGTAGTTTTTCAATGCATGAACCTAAAAAGGGAAGCACTAATGAATTTAGCAACATAATAATGCTTACAGACAAATGCATTATGCAAGTTTGCAACAGTATGCAACTAGGAGGCCTGTGGAATCAAGATGTTCTTTTGACATAGCATGTTCAAATACTGGTATACTATAACAAGTGCATACTTTTGAGTGTATAGTGATAACCAAATTGGTTATACCAATAGTTATGTACATGCATTTGGTCTCTAAATATCAGCATTTAAAATGATCATATCATGAGAAACTGAGTCTTGAAAACAATTATCCTACACAGTCCAAAATAAGCATTATGGGAGAAATGGGAACAACGTCAGAGAAATGTAATGCTAACAGAGAGCTTTCTCCAGGTATTATAGACATCCTTGCTTTGTTTTAATTGAGTGAAGGTGGAAAATGGCCATTGGAAGCCATTTATGGACAGTTTATGGACAAACTAATGATGCAGCATATGATATAAACCCTTTAAATGGCATTTCCGACAAGTTATTTGTGAGAATCTCTAACAGATCGGGCGTCTCGAGCGGAGCGACGCAGAGCGAGCACTTAAAGTGTGAATTGATAAAAACAGCAGGTAAGGAGGAATGCAGAGTCATGTTGCCATGGCAACTGCCTGCACATGAAGACAAAGGCTATACCTCTTCACGAGCGAGAAGGCGGTCGGAGGCGATGAGGGCTGACACACAAACACAAATACAAGCTTGCTTGCCAGAACGGAGTTCATGCGTTTGCCAATCCACCTCACCAAACATGACTTTCACACTGTAGTGAGGGTGTGCGGCACACATTACATTTATATCAACAGTATGTATTTCAGATATATTCACTTTCCAAGCACAAATGTCTTTGATGCATATGAAGGTGTTAAAAAGTTTAGAAAATATTTGATATTCAAAGCAAAGAGAAAAAAAAATTCTGCATAAAGAAAATGTAATGCAATGTTTTAGGATCATTTTAAAAATTATTTACATAATTAGGCAAATTTTAACCCAAATTGTCATTAATGCATTAATAAATATGAAACAAAAATATATATTGTTTAAATATAATCACAATATTTAATCAGTTTAATTGGAAAACATGTTATTACAATAATCAGATTCTATGTAGAATCTGAGATTAATATTAATTAAATGAAAATAATTAATATGGAAAGTAAAAATGTCTCTAATTGTCTTAAAAAAATTTCACATTGCAAAAGAAAAAAAAATATTGGTCCCAAAATAGCGTTTTGACTCCTGATTTTTTAGATTTATATGCATCCATTCATATTCAGTGTAGTCACTGATGCTAATTCACTGTCAGTTCAACAAAATTCATCGATATGAATAGAGCGCTCCATCCTGATCTCAAACCAGCTTTTCTCCCAAGAAATTTTCAATGATGTTGTACAGAAGCGATTGAACATTCAGTCACGCTACAAATGCGGTGGTTTGCATACTGAGCAGCTCAATGAACAGACAGTGGTGAAAGGAGAACACCTCTTCATCTCTCCAGCCTCTCTCTCCACACCTGAATCTGTCTGTTCACCTTCCATCGGGATTAATGATGACAGCCCATGAAATGAGCTTCGGGCCACGGGAGCGTGGAGGTCAGAAAAAGCACATGATCAGATTAGACTCTGACCAGCCGAGCTGATCTAGAACCTGCTTCATCTACTCAAACCCACACCTGAAACATTAAAGGAGACACGCACAATGTAACCTTTACAAAAATACTGCAGTACCTTGATCAGAAAGTAATACCATGGTGCCATTATACATAGCAATTGTATTATACCATAGTGCTTTTTGGTAGTGAAACACATGATATTCCATTGCAAATGCACTGTGGAAATACTATGGTACTATGGTTTATTTTTTATCATGGTATTAAAATTCATGTACCATAATACAGCAAAATACTTCCAAAGTATATCCCATGGTACTCTATTGTAGGTGAACCATACATGATATCCCAAAGTAAACCATTATAACAAATACAGTGGAAGTACCATGGTACAGTGGTGGCATCATATTTATAATGGTATTTATTTGATACACCAAAGTGCTTTCACAAATATCATGGTAGTATCAAAGTAAATGTCCAAAACCCCTTTTTTATAGGTGATATAATCATTGTTCATTTGTTGTTTGTGAACTGAATGATTTATGCATTTACTTACCGTAGTATTTCCATGGTGTACTCTACAGTACTTCAAAACAACATTCACACTTGACAATAAATGACTATTAATTATCTGGACATAGACCAGAGAAGTACCATGGTATTTTTGGAAGTACTTTGGACATTCATATACCTACTAAACACCATTCAAAGTTACAAAGGTCTTACTATGCTTTACTCTTACTATACCATGGTACACCACCACAGTATGTTTTAAGGATAAATTTATCATGTTCAAAAAGCATGGTTTTTTCGTTATACATGTTTGCAACATGATCATTTTTCATTGGTTATTTGTGAACTGCATTATTCACTTATATTAATGCATTATGGTATTACCATGGTACTCTAGGGTACTTCAAAGAAACAACACACTAAATAAGACACACAAACTACCTTGGTACTACCACAGCTTTTTGGACATTTACCATAGTTGTACCATGGCATTTTTGGATGCACTTTGGAATACATAGAGTACAAAATACAATTCAAAATTTTACTATCACATGCATGGTACACCACCACAGCATGTCTTTTATCTTGCCAAAAAACATTTTTCGACAGTACATGTCTAAAAAAAATCATTAAATGTTCAAAAAAAGGTACTTTTACGCATGCAACATCAGTATTGTTCAATGGTTGTTTGTGAACTGAATTACTTACATATTCATGTATCATCTACATGTTTTTTGGAAGAACTTGGCATACATACTAAATAAAAACCAAACATGGTATACCACCACAGTACATCTGTTATAATGTCAAAAAAACGCATAGTATTTCCAAGGTATTACAAATGCAGTGTGTTTCACTAGTAAACAATCAAACATATTCCATCTTATACAGAATAATACTGTATGCTAACAGCTGTTGAAAAAAATACATTCATGTACAAGCTCAATGGCAGGTCAGCTCCAGGACCAGTGTTATTTGTTTGGGAGCGTGTGGTGAAAATGCTGTGGGATTTGGAGACGTTATGTCCGATCAGAGCGACGGGCAGGTGGGGATCAGATGTGCTTGCAGAACTAAAGGGATTAGTGACCACTACAGAACAGATCCGTTTGATGTTGACACTCTCTCCAGAGCCCGCCACAGACACCGAGACCTGCTCGCTTTACACACGGACAACACAATGAATACAAAATATAAGCTGAAAACCTGAATGAGAGTGCAGCTGACCTGTGCAAACTCATGCTACAATGCTACAACGTTTAAAGTGGCTGCCAGTGTGTTGCTATGCAGTTGCTAGGGTGTTCCGGGTGGTCACTAGGTGCAGATTGTTATGATTCTGACTCAGGTGCTTCTTAAAATGCACATCTGTGGGATTTTTTTTTTCACCTGTTTTAACATCCAACAGGTGAAATGGTGCATCTGGTTTCAAATACTTAGTGTTTTAACACAGTACTATCACTAAATATATGGTGCATCCAAGTCATGTTGGAAAGAGCATATTTATGAGCTGAACACATGCAAATGTGTAATTACAAGAGGAAGACTGAACTTTCTTGTGTGTTGGTGTGAAAACATGTTGGATGCAACAAATGTAGCTTTTGTACTGATGGTAATTCTGTTGAAATTAATGAAGTTTTTTTCATTTACAGTAAAACTAAGCTGCATGTACAACCATATTGTACAGTTATGTTACAATATATGTGAAACTAGTCATAAGGGTCAGTGAAATTGAGATTCACACATCATCTGAAAGCTGAATAAATATTCAAGCTTTCCATTGATGTATGGTTTGTTAGGATAGAACAATATTTGTCTGAGATTATTTGAAAATCTAGAATCTGATGGTGCAGAAAAATCAAAATATTGAGAAAAAATCGATGTCCAAATGAAGTTCTTAGCAATGCATATTACTAATTAAAAAGTTTTGATATATTTACTTAATATCCTAATAAATGTTGCCATAAAAAGGTACATTGCCATCTCATGACTTACCAACTTGTAAATACAAACGTCCCAGGAAGACTTGGATGCACCATTAGCAATAGTATTAGTAAATTCTGATCATCTTAAAAATAAAGTATCTTACTATAGGTTCAGTAATAAATCTTGATGTTTAGGTTCTTCAGGTCACAGTTTTGTTTGCTTTGAATCACTGAAAATGCACTAAATCCTCATTGTTCACTAAAGACCCAATTAATACGTTTTTCTACCACATCAGATGCACAAATTCTTTTAGTTTTAAAAGTAAGGAGCAGACTCCAGCATTTAGTCTTGGATGTGTGAAATCCTCCAGCAGGCCTGGACTGTGAGATCAGAGCATCGATCTTTGCTCTGGCCAGTGTAATAAGAGAAGATATCTGGGTGTCGTAGCCTGAGGATAAACCGGTAGAATTGATCCCTTATCTGGAAGGCTGTGATAGGGTTCCCGGCGGGCGGTTTGGGATGCATCCAAACTACTTGAGCGTAAGTGGATTTAAAGCTCAGTGTGTCACTATGACGTGCTGTAGTGCAGTTGCTCTTCAAAACGGGGTTTATGGAGTAAACTTCAGCTGTCCTTACTGTGAAGCTAATTTAGAATTCTGCTCAGTTACACCACATAATATACTTGGACTTTATAATAACTTTAACTTCAATATTCTATATTAGTAGCAAATGCAAATTCAAAAACAGAAATGTGACTCTGGACCACAAAACCAGTCATAAGAGTCAATTTTCATCTGAAATATGCTTTTCATTGATGTATGGTTTGTTAGGATAGGACAATATTTGGCCGAGATACAACTATTTGAAAATCTGGAATCTCAGGGTGGAAAAAAAATCTAAATATTGAGAAAATCACCTGTAAAGTTGTCCAAATGAAGTTCTAGCAATGCATATTACTAATCAAAAATTAAGTTTTAATATATTTACGGTATGAAATTTACCAAATATTTTCATGGAACATGATCTTTACTTCATATCCTAATGCTTTTTGGCATAAAAAATATGATAATTTTGACCCATACAATGTATTGTTGGCTATTGCTACAAACGAAGAGTTCAGATGCAAAAGCCTCTAAGTGCCATCTGAAATTTTCTTCTAAAATGAGCATTTTTATCAGGCTCCTATATTTATGTTCTTTTATTTCACTTTAATTGCATAGAAAAGGACCTATACATTGCCATTAGAGTAAAATGACTAAACCTAAATATAGGAGCCTGATAAAAATGCTCATTTTAGATGAAAATTTCAGATGGCACTTAGAGGCTTTTGCATCTGAATTCTTCAAATATACCCATGCTACTAACGACGGGTTTTGTGGTCCAGGGTTGCATTTGTTAGGCAATATATAATGCTAATTTGAAGTCATTATTTATTAAGACCCAAAATGGCCTTTGCTTTTGGTCTATGACTTGATTTATTTTATCAAACATAAAGGTGATCAATATTTCAAGCACAGGTCAGACAAGTATTTTTAGGACTTCCCAGACCACTGTACATTTACTTTTAGCATTTGGCAAATCCACCGATGTTGTCAGTTTGTGCATGTCCTGGGAATCAGTCCCGAGATTTCAGCATTGCCAACATTGATCTACCACCTGAGATACAATAACAACAGTGATTTGACAATGATAGATTTTCATTAGCATTTCTTCTGGATTTTTGGCCGAGGCATTCCTGCAAATCAGCTTCCCAACTGGGAATTCCCAAACAGACAGGTACCTGTATGCTAGTCCTACATAAGCAGAGAGCACTTTCACCCTCTTAAAATGTGAAACAGAGAAGCATGACAGTGGACTGGATCCCACTTTAGTACGGCTTCTCCTCTCTGAATGTAAATTACAGCTTCACCTGTCACTCAAATTCAACCAAGGACATCATGAAAGAACACACGAGAGAAACCCACACACAGAGAATATTCCTGCTCCTTCCCTCTAGCCTCATTCAGCATGATGGTTTTAAGTATTTTAAACATATGTTGAGGAAAGAGAGTCTTTGAAACATGACGGGACTCCCATAGGGCCCACAATCACATCTGCTCACACATTCGAGTGGATGCAATCAGTCCACGTATCTAATGACTGCAGCTGGGTGGATTTCTTAATACTGCGCTAATACACTGATGACAAATTATATATTTACAATATTCAGTGCTTTAGAGTTGACTAGAATTTGACTGACATTTTACAACCTGTGAGAGCATTAACATTCACACACAGAAAATCCCAGAATGATTTGATTTGCCTGTTGACTTGCTTGCATGATGTCAATCATCTGAGACACTGATTGTGCATAAAATATGCCAAAAACCTTGTGTAAAAACCTTGTGAAATGGTGTCACGAACACAATATTCCTTTCCGTCTTGTTATACAGTACCTTGCAAAAGTGTTCATTTTTTTCACATTTTGTTTTGTTGCAGTATTATGTTAAACTGCTTTAAATGAGTTTTTCCCCACTTCAATTTACACTCCATACACCATAATAATGACAAAGCAAAAACCAGATTTGCAAATTTTACAAACTTATTAAAAATAAAACACTGAAACAAGTACATTGCATAAGTATTCATACCCTTAACTCAGTACATAGTTGAAGCACCTTTACAGCCTCAAGTCTTTATGGGTCTGATGTGACAAGCTTTGCACATCTGCATTTGGCAATCATCTGCCATTCTTTGCCTCACCTTTTCACCTCTCAAGCTCTGTCAGCTTGGATGGGGCTGGCAGAGTCCTAGTTGTTTTTAATCGTCTTCTATTATGGATAATGGAGGCTACATGCTTCTGTGAACCTTCAATGCAGCAGATTTTTTTCTGAACTCTTTCCTAGATCATTGACTTAACACAAGTCTGTCACTGAGCTCTAAGTATAATAAACCAGTTTTTCCTTTGGGAACTACTGACATCTGACTTGTGGAGACGCTTTAAGACTGACAGAAATAACTGAGTACAATAATAAGTCCATCACTGAAACTCTTCCCTACATGACAAACATTATTCACACACGCCATTAGCTTTTACTGTAAGCGCTCTCACAAATGAGCAGATTTAGAGATGTCTCATTTATATCACGAAACAGAGAGCGTTTTATCATCCACCAAGAATAATCCTATTTTGAGTAAAAATAAGAAAACTAATACTTCTTTCAAAAGAAATCTGTAGTAGGCAGATGATAATCCATGTTTTTCTCCAGTGTACAGGAGTTTTTTTTAATTACATTTTAAATCACAAATAATACCCTTTTTTATTTATTTTAAAAATCACATTTATATTATACTCTACAATAAGTAATACTCTGATGTGCCAAGCCAATCATATATATATACTGAATAATTTAAATATTATTTGTTTATTTAACTCTTGTATCCTAGATTTTTATTACAACAGATTTCATACTTTTTATTTTTGTGGACAGATGTCATTTTATATAAAATATAAACTACATTGTAAATGTTTGCCATGCTATTCTTCAAATATGAAAATACATATTAAAAATATAAATTAAATCTTTTTTTACCCACAAGTTGAAGATATATATATATATTCATACAGCATGGTATGTATATTCTAACATACCTGAAATACTGAAATAATGCATTAAAAACTTAAAGGAGAAGCTCCCTTCCAGAACAGAAATTTACAGATAATTTACTCGCCCTCTTGTCATACAAGATGTTTGTGTCTTTCTTTCTTCAGTCACAATGAAATTATGTTTCTTGAGGAAAACATTTCAGGAATGTTCTCCATATGGTGGATTTCTATGGTGCCCACGATTTTGAACTTACAAAATGCAGTTTAAATGCTCTAAATGATCCCAGCCAAAAAAGAAGGGCCTTATAGCGAAACTATTGGTTATTTTCTAAAAATGTGTAATTTATATACTTTTTAACCTCAAATGCCCCTCTTGACTAGCTCTGTGTGAACTCTGTGTATTCTTGTTCAAGACAGTTAGGGTATGTCGAAAAATCAAATTTTCTCCTCCAACTTCAAAATTGTCCTACATCGCTGCAGAAGTACCGACCCAGTGTTTACAAAGTGAACGTGTAAAGAAGATAAAACGCCCTTTAAAAAAAAAGGTAAAACAGCGATGTATGTTGGAGGAGAAAATGAAATGGGAGTTTATTGACATACCCTAACTGTCTTGAACCGAATTCACAGAGCTAAAGATAAGCATTTGAGGTTAAGTATATAAATTGTCTTTTTTTTTTAGAAAATAAGCATTTGTTTTGCTAGATAAGACCCTTCTTCCTCAGATGGGGTCGTTTACAGCCCTTCAAGGCTGCATTTAACTGCATTTTAGAAGTTCAAAATCGTGGGCACCATAGAAGTCCACTATATGGAGAACATTCCTGAAATGTTTTTTTCCTCCAAAATGTTTTTTTTACGACTGAAGAAAGATAGACATGAACATGATAGAGGGGTGAGTAAATTATGTGTAAATTTTTGTTCTGGAAGTTGACTTCTCCTTTAAGTAATTAAATTACATATAAAATTATATAAATGAAGAAAAATAAACTACAAATAAACACACTATACCATACATAACATAATATATATAATTGTTCACGTTTTGAAGGTTTGCACCAACAGAGTTCTACACAAATCTATATATAATCATACATTCATCTCTCAGTTTTAGCATCAATGCTAAGCCCTGCTCCCTCATTAGGCTCCATGTGAAGTATGTGTGTGGCGTAATGGAGAATTGAGCATCAGTCGGAGGCAGGCCGAGTTTGATCCCTTTCTCATGCTGGCTAATTACCCAGAATTCCTTTAATTCTCCTCCAGTAGCTCCATATATCCCGCCCGTCCGTCTGTCATCCAGCTGTCCCCATACAGCACCAATTACAAACTCCTCTTATGGATTTAGACGTGACTATTTTTGACTCCCGCTGTGGGAGGACACACACTTCAGACCGGAGACATCTCTGGTGATGTTTTCCCGTCCATCAGTGAACACGTCTCTCAGTGGCTGAAGATGAGCCGGTTATGTTCAGATGGATTTCAGAGACTAAGTAACTAAAATAACAACATGATCAGACATTTTTAATGATGCCATTGTATTAATTATAATAGTGTGTTTAAATGCCATGAGTAAAAACTACTAAAACTTAATCTAAATAATTATATATAGGAATTAATACATGCATCTCTACTTATTTCTAAAATATACTGTAGTCAGATAATATATAGTATGTGCTAAGTCTATAGGAAGTCTATGCTGGATGTCAGCTCACATTCAGGAGATGTGGAGAAGTCACAGCAGGAACGCATCAAAACAACTGATGCATTCATGCCAATCATTCACTTAGCACACACCAATACAAAGAAAGTATGTGAATATATAATTAAGCGAGTCCTGAGTCGCAAACACAGACACGCAATTCAAATCAGCGGCAAACTTCCGGCCAATTACACGTGCATGGATATCCTCCGCCAACAGCAACATAAACACACACAAACACAAACATAGCAAACACACCTCCGCTATCATCCACAGAAAAACTGAGATAGAGAGGGAGGAAAAACAGCATTATACTGCGTACAGACAAGATGCCGCCGCCGCTGGGGAAATGATGCCACTCTCTCAAAACCATCTGCACTGATGCTTTCTTCCAGATCGACTGGGATGGAGGTGAAGGGGGCGCAGGGAAGACGATGTTTTCCACTGCAATACTGAATGAGGTTAGCAGAAAGACCCGCTGGCGCCTGTCCAGCGATGGGTAACCATGGAAATGAATATTAGCTCGATCTGAGGAGACGCAAATCGCTCTTGGAAGTACATGGGCACCCACAAATGATGGAGGTGGATCGCTTTAGTGTTAAATTCTTAGTGTAAAATCTAATAAAATACATGAATCCTACAGAATTACTTTAGAGAAACTTACAAGCAGGGACCAAAATCATATATGTGACCCCGGACCACAAAACCAGTCATAAGTAGCATGGGTATATTTGTAGCAATAGCCAAAAATACATAGTCTGGGTCAAAATGATTGATTTTTCTTTTATGCCAAAACACATTAGGATATTAAGTAAAGATCATGTTCCATGAAGATTTTTTGTAAATTTCCTACCATAAATATATCAAAACTTAATTTTTGGTTAGTAATATGCTTCCTTTGGACAACTTTAAAAGGGATTTTCTCAATATTTAGATTTTTTTGCACCCTCAGATTCTAGATTTTTCAAATAGTTGTGTCTCGGCCAAATATTGTCCTAACAAACCATACATCAATGGAAAGCTTATTTATTCATTCAAAAACATTGACCCTTGTTTTGTGGTCCAGGGTCACATATAGGCCCACTGTTACTGTAGAGGCCAAATAATAATGCATTATATGAATGATTTTAATGTTGTTTTTTTAAACATCCAATATGCAACTGATACATTTTCAATTCCCATTTTTGTTCAACATTTGCTACTATTTATGCAAAGTATTTTAATGGCCAAATTTCACCCAAAAATGTTGATTCACTTATTCTCAGGCCTTAGAGGAAGAATGTGACTTTGTTTTTCTTGAACACAACAGTACAGAAGATTTTTAGCTGAAACTGTGGTCTGTGGTGATTCATAAAATGCAAGACAGCGGCTACCAGGACTTAAGCGTAAAAACTAGGGCCGGGACTCGATTAAAAAATTTAATCTAATTAATTAAAGGCTTTGTAATTAATTAATTGAAATTAATCGCATTTTAATCGCATATAAATATTTGACCTGAGAACAGTGAAAAGTATGTTTTTTTATATGGATTTTTAGTATACCATTGAATAATGACTGAATACATAAGCTTAAGCAACAAAATATTGTTTATTTTTGTTCAACCAAGTCCAACAGACCAGTGCAATATTGCCATTAAGTGTAGCAATAGGCTTGATGTGCTACAGTGATATGCAAATTCCTTGTTGCATAGCTTGCACACAACCATGCTCTTATTGACGCTTCCATCCATTCGTTTTTTTATAACAAAATTTCCCATCCACAGGGCCAACCAAAGCGGTCCCATCAGCTTTTTTGTCCATGTTCACTGTGGTTTGTTTTGCTGCATCCCAATTCGCCTACTTATACTATGCCCTATAAGTATGTACTCTTTTTGTGAAGAAAAGTACATACTTTTGAGTATGTAGCAGAATAGTAGGCAGGCTTTGGGACATACTACTTCGTCATAACTGCGTCTTTAACGGACGCTCTGTTGCTTAGTTACCTGAATCATGTCACTGTTTAAACTGCCCTGTCAATCATCACAGTTAACATCATCTACATTTCGTTTAATTTAATTTCCTACCGTATTAGAGAGAAATTAAGAGGCACGTTCTTTAACGAGTCTTTCATGCCGAGAACTCTGCTCTTGTGTTTGCTTAATTATGCATTTAAACGTTAATGACCAAACCTATCATTATAAATGTTGCTGCACATGGAATATAACACGGATAACATTTAAAAAATATTTTTTATCAGGTTACACACTGATTATTTATCACTCAAACCCATTCTCTACCTGTCCATTGGTCGCGCATATCCTCCATGTTTGTAGTTTTTTAACACTTTTTATGCGTGTTTGTAGTTCTAATCGAATCCTCGTTCACGGCAGTGTGTTGTGGGCAATATTAGCCGTTAGAGTGTGCATTGATCGTTAAGTAGTAGACCATCCGGGAATCTTTGGAATACTTTTTTAAACATACTACGATTTGGGACATATACTATTTAGGACGGACGCAGCTTGTCTGAACGCTAGTTGGTGCTCCAGTATAATCGGTCCGCCAAATCTCACCCAGTGAGAAACGTTCCGTGGTGCAAAACTAAGTGCAATTAAAATGCGTTAAAAAATTTTAACGCGTTATTTTTGTGTAATTAATTAATCTAAATTAACGCGTTAAAGTCCCGGCCCTAGTAAAAACATATTAGCATATACAATGAATTCCCGTGGCTCCTGATGATATATTCAGGTCTTATGAAGTGAAACATCCAGTCTGTGCAAGAAACTGAACATTATTTTCAAACAGGGGGAAATCTGATTCTTTGGACAGTTCATTTCAATGAACTGGTTCAATTCAGGAGTTAATGTAATCAAGCAAGGATGTCATGTATGCACACCCAATAATGATGTGAAATGTGGATGTTTTACATGTCTAAAAGTGAACAAACTTGTCCTTATCAGCTCACCTTTTTACATAAGCCATGAGAAACCATTAAAACGTTCATTTGGTTCCTTCATTCAAGTGTTTTGTTCGCGCATGCGCATATCAGCAGCTCATCAGTCTTCGCTCAGAGTCAAACTGTTTCCTCAGTTTAGTGATTGCTGGAGGAACTGAATAAGTTCATTCATCATAGGATCAGATACACCATTATTTTGGCTCATTTTGACTGTCAGGCGTCTCAAAGTGAGTTTTGATTGAGTACCTTGTAGATCTGCAAAAACTGTTTCAGATGATTCAGTTTGATTCAGTGAACTGGTTCAACTAGTTCACTAAAAAGAATCAGTTCAAATGAATGATTCGTTTGCGAACTGGACATCACTCCAGACCGATAGTCTGAGGCTCTGG
The DNA here is from genome assembly GCF_049309525.1 of Garra rufa. Taxonomy (NCBI): domain Eukaryota; kingdom Metazoa; phylum Chordata; class Actinopteri; order Cypriniformes; family Cyprinidae; genus Garra; species Garra rufa. The sequence goes on from NC_133372.1 coordinate 43,996,045, forward strand.
ATTACAGGTAATAATGTTGTAAATAATGTTCAGCTTCTTGCACAGACCAATTGTTTCTCTTCACAAGACCTTGATATATCATCAGGAGCCACGGGTATTAATTTTGTTTTGCCTGATATGCTTTTTTTGACTCTGAAGTGCTGGCAGCCGCTGACTTGCATTTTATGAATCACCAAGGACCACAGATTCAGCTAAAAATCTTCTTCACTGTTTTACTAAAGAATAAATTCCGCTACATTTTGGAACAGCAAATTTAATTTTTGGGTGAATAGTATAACAAATAAATAATACAAGCATAACATTGGCATATAGCAACACCCTGGAATGCATGTGAGTTTTGCACAAGCAAGTACATTTTCTTCATAAAATTGCTAGTTTATTGCTGTTGTCAAGATCCACCCGAAGGCACACGGCAGATCAAGCTGTCTTCAGCTTTTATTAAATTGGCCCAATTCTGTCGTGAATGCCAACAGCTCACTGCCCTGACCACAACATGCTCTCCAAAACCCTTCAGACGACCTAATGCTACTTGCAAGCAAATGGGAAGCTTGTTTTGGACCCAGAATCCCAATATGATTCGACGACAACAGTCTAATGCAACTCGATTTACCTCAAGCTGGCATTTCTGGACTGCTTTGCTAAATTTCTATCAGAGGGAGAAAGAGGCTGAGAGAGAAGTGTGGGTGTTTGCAGTCATGAAGTATCAGTAATTAGACTGGGCTCCGCGAGACATTCGGAGCTTTAAATGACATCTGAGTGTTACACAACTGTACCAAACATTTTTTGTTCTGCTGTTTTAATGATGAGTGAATCATATCATATAACCTTGAAATGGAAAAGGTCCAACTCATTCGCTGGAGTCTCTTGATTAGTCGCTCTGTGGAGAGCAGAGAGAAATAAAGCTGGATGGAGCTGGAAACACCTGTGCGCAAACACTTCATACATAGACACCAGAGTGGGTTTTAAACACATTAAAGTTCATGAAGAAGATAACTCCCACGTCATAACAGCACTTCCTGTGCAGCACTGAAGGGAAGCACTACATCGCAGTGATGTCATTTATTATTTAGCCTTTTGGGCCACTTGTTTATTCACAGTTCTTGTCGACCACCTCATTATTTCACTCTCTAGCCATCTTATTTCCGCTCTATTCAGCTTGAAATGAGTCTCCTGCACTCTTGAGCAAACGCACGCACTCGTCTTGGCCTTGATGGTGAGCGATGCAGTCGGCCGCTCCGTTACGACAGCAGTAACTATGGCGATAACACAGAGAAGAACTGCGAAACATCTCTCCAACATGCTCGCACCTACAGCCACTGTAGTTTTGCAAAACATGTCAAGGGCATATTTCACCCCAAAACCAGAGGAAAGAAACAAGAAATCATATTTTGCATAAATAAAACAAAGCCTATTTTAAGGCCATTATGATTTTTTTGGTTTTGTGACATCATTTTTATGACAATCAAGCCAAATATTGTCATTATCTTAACGCATTTAGACATTTTATATAACTATATTCTCGCTGACTTATATGTACTGACTTACTGTATTTTTTAAAAATGTATTACAGAAGAAATGCTGCTAATTTGCATTAAAAAAACAAAGACACTGCAACAAATACTTATGGCAAATATTTTACAATTTAAATAATGCATCATATGGATAAATGTATCATTATAAAATAAAATAAAATAAAATAAAATAAAATAAAATAAAATAAAATAAAAAATGCATCATATGGATAACTGTATCATTGACTAATTACAGAAATTAATTTTTTTGTCAGATAACATTAATGAGAATTTTGTGCAGCAATGTGCTCCAGTTTTCTCTTGATTTTAGGGTGGGAAAAAATAATAAAACAAAATAAAATAAGTAGTCTTCTTAACCTAAACTTCGTAACAAAACAACAAATATCTACAATTTCCACTAGAATTAAAAAGAAATAATATGGATCATGCATCATATGGATAAATGCATCAATGTTTAATTAAGATATTTTTGTCACATAACATTATTGAGAATTTAGTGTAGAGATGTGTTCCAGTTTTCTGTATGGTTTAAAATAAAAATAAGTAAATAATACAATAAAAGTACTCACATTACAGTAGTCAGTTTGTCCATAAACTTCTTAACAAAACAACAAATATCTACAATTTCCACTAGAATTAAACAGAAATCATACGGATCATGCATCATATAGATAAATGCATCAATGTCATCAATGTCTTCAAATTACAGAAATTATATTTTTGTCACATAACATTAATGAGAATTTTGTGCAGCAATGTGCTCCAGTTTTCTCTAGGTTTTAAGAAGAAAAAAAAGTACTCACATTACAGTGGTCAGTCTGTCCATAAAAAAAGACTAATATTTACACTTTCCACTACAATTAAAAATAAATCATGTGGCTCATGCATCATATGGATAAATGCATCAATACAGTACAGTAATGCTATTTTTGTCACATAAAATTATTGAGAATTTAGAAATAAATTTAATTTAAAAAATAACAAATAAAATAAAATAACATCACAGTGGTCAGTCTGTCCATAAGCTTCTCAACAAACGGACAAATATCTACACTTTCCACTAGAATTGTTTTAGATGTTTTAGGGTTGATATAATTACCTCTGAATTAGTATTCATTACCATCACCTTTACTGTAGGGCTCATTTTTAATTAAAATAGACTTTTTCCCTTTCAAACCCATTAGCCATTTGACATGTAGAGCAGGTAAGAGTGTGCCATCCTACTGCTGTAGCTAATCACATAATTTTAAACCACTCACTACAGCAGCCCAAAAATGTATTTTACCACTAAAAATATGTCAGAATGTCACTGCAATATATAGAAAATGTCAAAATGCTGCGGGACTGTTCCTTTCACATTTCTTCTGTTAATCAGCTGATGATTTAGTATCAGTTCACAGCAGAGGAACCAAAGGTGAAGAGAATCACATTACCTATCAACACAAATATCTGTGTTTATCTTAACATTGGACCAATTGTTTTAGCATTTCAAGCTGGAAGTGCTTTATATCTAACGCAGTGACATTCATACAGTTTAAGCGGTTCACTGCTCATTACACACCGGGGCTCCTGTGACGCATTAAGAGAATCTCTGCTGAAATAGACGGCCGTCACGGCCTCTCACAGCCTTAACTAAACATTATTAAAGACCTTCAACAGACATAAAACACTCCAGCGAGAGAATGAGAGAGAGACAAAAGAGAAAAGGGATGGTCATTAACCCCTCGATGAAGAGCGAGTGAGGACAAAACTGATAAACAGAGACATGCGGACCCAGAGAGACCTAAAGAAAGACATCAAATCAGTCTTTCTGAACTCTGACATTACAATTCTATCACATCCACAATACAAAAACCTCTCTCTTTGTCAGCTATCTTCCCTTGAAATATATTTTCAGACTATTTCTGCTATAAAAGTGAGGGTTAAGTGAGGAATATCATGATATTAAATGCATGTCTTTTCATGCAGGACAGTTCATGCAATTTCTAACTCAAATAAATGCTGTTCTTTTTAACTTTTTATTCATCAAAATCATGATTTCTACAAAAACAAGCAGCAGCACAACTGCTTTCAACACTGATAATAATCAGAAATGTTTCTTGAGCAGCAAATCAGCATATTAGAATTATTTCTGAAGGATCATGTGACAGTAAAGACTGGAGTAATGATGCTGAAAATTCAGCTTTGATTACAAGAATAAATCAGATTTAAAGATTTTAAAATATTTCACAATATTTCAGCATTTTTCAGCAACACAAAGACTTGAAACTTTAGAACAAATGCAATCCAAAGCAAGCTTCACTATGTGTTAGTTACAGCCCAAAAAGCATCCATATGTTGCCTTAAAACACTCTCTAGATTGGCAGCTCTCCAGGTTTTGAAACAGAGCTACAGGCCTTCATAAGACACACGACTGCACCGACTGCATCACTGCATGACAACTACATTAATCATCAGAGTTCACACTGTAAAACACTGACTGATTGTCCCTATGTCACTGTACAATCCGCACAGCCACAGCGCAAAAGGATCGCGCTGACAAATAGCACAATAAGCTCTTATCTCTGAAAGACTTCTCAGAGCTGCATCCTCTGTCTATCGCTGCCATCCTCAAATGTATCACCCTGTTGATAAACATCACATGCTGCTTCACAGGGGAAGGTCAAATGATGAGAAACAATCACTAAATCTAGATTTTGAAATTTTATAAGGCACACAAAGCTCACTGGAATGATGCTAGGACGGTTGCCGGGACGTTGCTAGTTGAACTCATGGCAGTTGCAATCAGTTCTAACATTGCTATGTGGTTGCTAGGGTTTAATATTTTTAAATATATTTTTAACCAAATCAAATGCACATGCACTAATCCAACTTAATTGAGTGAAATTCAAAATGTAAGTATGCATTTATGTCCAGAGCTGTAGGAGGGGAGCAACAAACCTCTACAGCATCCTCTGAGCAAAGAGCCACTATTGTTACGGTGACAGCAATGAAGATTTATGCCATGCCGACCTGATAGATGAGATTACAGCGCACTAAAAGTCACACATCAGTGAACACCAGCTCAGCGACAGGTCAGGACTCTCTATTGGAGTCCTTCAAGTCACCGAAAAACAAAACAAAATAAGAAATAAGAAATTTGTATATTATGCTAGAAGTCTAATAAAGAGTTCCAGCTATACTAAAATGCATAGTCCATATTTATTTATTTATTTCTGAATTTATGTATTTTTGAAATTAATATACTGTATATATAGTAATACTATTAATAATAATAATAATAATAATACATAATTTACTATATTTACTATATAC